>NC_091435.1:38563519-38863519 GCF_964237555.1 Oryctolagus cuniculus
GATGTGACTGTAATAAATGCATATGCAACCAATGCCAGGGCATCTGGCTACTTATTTTCTTTTTTTAAAAACTTTTATTTAAAAAATATAAATTCCCAAAGTACACCTTTTGCATTATAGCAGCTTTTTCCCCCAAAACCACCATCCAACCCTCAACCATCCCATCTCCCCCTCCCTCTCCCATCCCATTCTTCATCAAGATTCATTTTCAATTATCTTTATATACAGAAGATCGATTTAGTATATACTAAGTAAAGATTTCGACAGTTTGCACCCACACAGAACATAAAGTGTAAAATAATGTTTGAGTACTAGTTATAGCATTAATTCACATAGTACATCACATTAAGGACAGAGACCCTACATGGGGAGTAAGTGCACAGTGACTCCTGTTGTTGATTTAACAATTGACACTCTTATTTATGACGTCATTAATCACCTGAGGCTCTTGTCATGGGTTGCCAAGGATTTGAAAGTCTCTTGAGTTTGCCAATTCTGATCTTATTTAGACAAGGCCATAGTCAAAGTGGAAGTTCTCTCCTCCCTTCAGAGAAAGGTACCTCCTTCTTTGATGGCCCATTCTTTCCACTGGGATCTCACTCACAGTGATCTTTCATTAGGTCCTTTTTTTCTTGCCATAGTGTCTTGGCTTTCCATGCCTGAGAAACTCTCATGGGATTTTTAGCCAGATCCGCATGACTTAAGGGCTAATTCTGAGGCCAGAGTGCTGTTTAGGACATCTGCCATTCTATGAGTCTGCTGTGTATCCTGCTTCCCGTGTTGGATCATGCTCTCCTTTTTAATTCTATTAGTTAGTATTAGAAGACACTAGTCTTGTTTATGTGATCCCTTTGACTCTCAATCCTATAATTATGATCAGTTATGAACTGAAACTGATCACTTTGACTAGTGAGATGGCATTGGTACATGCCACCTTGATGGGATTGAATTGGAATCTCCTGGCATGTTTCTAACTCTACCATTAGGGGTAAGTCCAATTGAGTAAGTGCTGAATAGTACATCTCCTCCCTCTCTTATTCCTACTCTTATATTTAACAGGGATTACTTTTCAGTTAAATTTAAACACCTAAGAATAATGCTTTTTAATCTTTAAAACATGCTTCTTTGGCGTAGTGAAGCGTCTCCTCCTTCATTATATATTCGGAGACATGTGCTGGCTGGAGCCAGGGAGCTCATGTCAATGCTTTGGAGTGCTGCAAGAGTCCAGGATGATACCCAAGTTAAGCATGGTAGGTCTCTTCTGTTGTTAACAGAAGCAAGGATATAACCCAATGAACTGGTGTGTTCAATGCCTCACCTCCTATTTGCCAAAGTGATCACACACAGGACTCCCACAATCGCAGGAAGCATGGGATCCACTCTCAGCCCTGTCAGGCTGCTCTATCCATGGAGAAAGCTGAGATGTTCCCAGTCCCAGCTGCCTGTTGGTGTTCTGACTTGGAAGTTTGAGTACAGTCACCAGCGATATAGAGGTGAAGGGAGTACCTCACAGGCTTAAGTAGGTGCCCTGAGCCCTGCCAACCTTCCAGGCCAGATTCAAAATCAGTGGGAATCATGAGTTTATCCCTCATAAAGTTCCCCAGTTACATGCAAACGAGCTGTATCTGCTGGTACTTGCCTTTAAGATGGTGTTTTCTCCCTGCTAGTTTCTGAGGGCCCTTGTGGGGAAGATGGGAATCGGGCAATGTGGTCTTGATTCATTGGGTTAGGTGGGCACCCTTGACCCACCATTGCTCCAGGCCAGACTCAAAGTCAGTGTGCTCCACAAGGTTCTCCTTCAGGCAATATCACCAGTGACATGGCTACCCGCGTCTCCTCTCCTCTCTCTTTAAGAAGATGGTGTCTCTTCCTGATGCTGGTTATGATACTGGTAGAGCAGAGGAACACTATCCAATTTTTTCCTGCCAAGAATGGCACTCTACAGAAGTGGGAAAAGGGGAGGAAGCAGGCTGGCTTTTGCAGCCTGGAAGTTGCTCGGACCCCAGTCAGCTCCTTAGGCTGAAGTACAAGTTACTGGGCAACTATGGAATTCCCCTCTCAGCTAAAACTGAGAGCACAGAGCATGTAGTTGTTTCCCACTACCTCATTGTGTTATCATGACAGCTCACTACTGGTACTCACGGCTGGCTGCAGCAATGTCTCTTCTCTCCTCTTGTCCCATAGAGTCTTCATTGTTTCCTGACTTCTTTGCTGAAAATTCCATTAGTCAGACCCTTGGAAACATGGTCCTCCCTTTCTTGTTTCATGTTGCATAGAATTTGAAGTTTGTTTGGCTACATCCTATTCAGCCATCTTGGATGTCTTCCCACATACCATTTGAAGTTAAAATAATACTTATGAGTTATTCTTATTACTACATGATATAATTTCTAATAAATGCTATGATTACATTTCATTTATTGAACAACCCCTATAACTTTGTGTTTCAAATTGTCCTAACTTTTTCCTATCTTCATATTCTTTTTTCCCTCTTCTTCCATCCATTCTTTTTTTCTTTTCTTTTTATTTTTCTTTTCACAATAGATAGATACCTGAGAATGTATATTGTATTGTGCAATGGGAAGTGCTCTAATACTTTCCTTACAATATTTTATTTTTCTGATAACATATTTTCAGTTATGGGCTGGTTATAGTTATAGGCAAAGGCTGAATGCTTCACTTAAAAAATAAAGAGTTCAATAAATAATCAGTAAAAAGATCAAAGCTCAGTAGCAAATGAGCCACAAACAATAATCAAATGAAAAGATGTTCAGTTTCACTCAAATAAAGTAAATTCCTACATTTTGATTTTAGAATTTCTTCTTTTTTCTTTGATAATACCTAACAACATTTTCTTTAGCTTTTTCAAAAGAACCACTTAATTGATTTATTTGATTGATTTCTGCTTGATTTATATTTTATTTGGTTTTCTATGGGTTTGAATTTGAGTTCCATATTCTGAAAGGCTTTTCTCATCTCTCTTTTTTTTTTTTTTTTTTTTTTTTTTGACAGGCAGAGTGGACAGTGAGAGAGAGAGACAGAGAGAAAGGTCTTCCTTTTGCCGTTGGTTCACCCTCCAATGGCCGCCACTGCAGCTGGCGCACCGCGCTGATCCGATGGCAGGAGCCAGGAGCCAGGTGCTTTTCCTGGTCTCCCATGGGGTGCAGGGCCCAAGCACCTGGGCCATCCTCCACTGCACTCCCTGGCCATAGCAGAGAGCTGGCCTGGAAGAGGGGCAACCGGGACAGAATCCGGCGCCCCGACCGGGACTAGAACCCGGTGTGCCGGCGCCGCAAGGTGGAGGATTAGCCTATTGAGCCACGGCGCCGGCTCTTTCTCATCTCTTTCTTCTTCTTGTGCTTAAAACAATGTTTTTAGATGATTTTTAAATTTTTGTAAATGTGGTTTAAAAAAATTCTATTTTATAGTATTTTTCACAGATGCCCTATCTTGAATTTTGTGCACATATAATATGATTGTTTAAAAATTATACACTCATCATGAATTTCCCCAATTTATTTATTTATATGGAAGGCAGAGAGATAGCAAAAGAGAGAAAAAGTGGTGTGGGGGAGAGATAGAGAGTGGTCTTTCATATGTTGGATCAGTCTCCAAATGCACAAAGTAACCAGGACTTGGCACAGTCCGTAGTCAGGTACCAGAACCTAAATCTCAGCCTAGCACACTGGTAACTAGGACCAAACAACTTTAGTCACACCTGTTGCCTCCCAGCATGCTTACTAACAAGGGACTAGGATCAGGAGCAGAGCCAGGACTCAAATCCAGACAGTGACACAGGGCATGAGCATGCCATGTAACAGCTTAAGCACTGGATCAAAAGCTCTCCCAAGATTATCTGTTGTTATCTGTATTAATGTAGGAGGAATTATGGCAGTATTGATGACTGACCATCAATTTTTTTATTTAGTGGTGATGTCCTAGTAAACAATGTAAAGCTCTGCACTATGTAGGAATTGTAGATGGGCAAGCTTCATCTTAGAGTGATAGGAGAGGTACCAGGCTCTTCCATTGAAGGGTGCTTATACCTCAGTGTTCTTTTTTTTCTTCCTTTTTTTTTTTTTTTTTTTTTTTTGACAGGCAGAGTGCACAGTGAGAGAGAGAGATACAGAGAGAAAGGTCTTTATTTTCCGTTGGTTCACCACCAATGGCCACTATGGCCGGTGCGCTGCAGCCCACGCATCGCGCTGATCCGAAGCCAGGAGCCAGGTGCTTCTCCTGGTCTCCCATGCGGGTGCAGGGCCCAAGCACTTGGGCCACCCTCCACTGCACTCCCGGGCCACAGCAGAGAGCTGGCCTGGAAGAGGAGCAACCGGGACTAGAACCCGGTGTGCCGGCGCCACAGGCAGAGGATTAACCTAGTGGGCCGCGGCGATGGCCTGCCTCACTATTCTTACCCTGGAATCTTTCCCACACTCTACTCCTGGCAGTTTGAATTTTAACTGCTACTGAAAGAAAGGAGAACAGATGCTGAGGGAAAAAAAAATTAAACAGTCATAACAGTAACATTTTCCCTGTTTTACAAGGTCTTAAAATTTTGCCCATTATAAGAGTCTAGTGTTTAACAAAGAAATATGAATATAAGTGTTTTCCCTATTAAAAGTGTCTGAGTTTGGAAACAATGTTAAAGAAAGTGTTTCTCTAGCTAATAAATAAATAATGACATTTATTGAGAAATTGTTGTCAGGTAATGACAAGTATGCTATTATTTTTTAAAATATGACAACATCCCGTAAAATTATTTTTTACTCGTTTGGCCTATCAGAAAACTCTTTCTGTTCTCTCACATATTTCTTTTCCTCACATTTTAACTTTTAATTTTTGCCCTGGGAAGATCTGGCACCCACTCATTTCCCTTATTTATATGTAGTTACACTTTTCTTTCATCAGTGAGTAATATCTTCCATTTTCTCATCTCATGACCTATATTCTATTCTCTGTCAGAGAATATTCCATCGCAGCTCCTGGAGCACATTTTGTTTTGTTATTTAATTACATCTCCTTAAAAGTTCTCATGATTTTTAATTAAAGTTATCTTTTGATTCTTCTGTTAACTATTAATAGGAATCATGACATCAATATTTATTGAAACTTTAAGATATGCCAGAAACTGTAATGTGTCCTTTACAGACAGTGTCTTGCTTATTCCTCACAACTGCCATTGAGGCTGTTATGATTGTTATGTGAACATTACAAATGAAGAGACTGAGGTACAGAGAGCATACATGAATTCACCAGCCCTCCTGATACTAGTAGGTGAAACTGGATAACAGACCCATGGTGTCAGACCACAGTCAGTGAGCTTTAAATGCTACCTGTACACCAAATTGTGTAGGAGCCACTGATTTTTCCTCCTTGGGGTCTCTGAGCCCTCTTGTATTTATTTAACTATTCTTTCCTCCCAGCCCATTGTTTCAGAGCCCAGCATATAGGAAAGCAGCAAAGAGAAAATGGGACTCAACAGCTAATGAGAAAAGAAGCTGCACAAATCTTTTTCATAGCCGTTGGATGCTATGTAAAAATTTGAATAAAAGTGGCAAGAAATAGCAGTGGCATGAGCAAGGTATGCAGGTCCGGGGCTCCTGAGGGATCTCTGATCAGAGATACGTAGCTCTTCTTTCTAACTTGTCTCTTTTAGTACCTGACCACTAGTCAAAGTGGCTACATGGTCCAAGAAGTCAACTATGATTTCAATCAGTTTGTTCAAATTTAAGCAGGATAAAATGAATGAGGGTAACAATTATTTCCTGGAAGCTTCACCTAGCAATTCTTCCTGAAATTTCTTTCATCAGAAGATAGTAACATTTCTATAGTGGTAATTGAGTTTGGAAAGATTGCATGAATCTGTGTGTGTCTGTGTGTGTGTGTGTGTGTGTATCTGTGTGTACATTTTCATACCCAAATGACATAGTGTCTGTTTCTATGTAACTGTGGGGAGCAAACCGGACTAGACTGAGTTACTGGAATTAAGACTTATTCTATGCATCTGCTCTCCCACAATATGGCGCTGGGAGAGAAGTAAACAGCTTCCGCACAGCTGCCTCCAGTTCAGCTAATAAACTGTAGGACTTGCTCCTGATTGGAGGAGAGCAGCGTATTCGGCGTGTGGGCAGCCGAGTTAGGATTGGCGGAGGAGGACTATAAAGGAGGAGAGAGACGGCATGCACCAGGGAACATCTAAGAGGAACATCTAGCTGAAGGAACACCTGTGCAGCCCCCGAGAAGAGCCGGCCGGCGGTGTGCCGCTCCCCTGCGGAAGTGGGGAATGTGGCCAGGGGGAACTGCCCTTCCACGGAGGTGGAAGGGATAGTAGCCAACCCGGGAAGAACCAGCAGCAAACCCGGGGAGGGCCGAGTAGACGAAAGAACAGCGCAGGGTCCCGTGTCGTTCCTCCACGAAGAGGGGGAGCAACAGTAACTAACTTCAATACTATCACAGTCCATCCTTTTGACAGTGGTGCTGTCGAAGGGGATAGTGCTTCCAATACATTAATACTGATTAGATGCAGGCAGGTGTTTGGAACAGCAGTTATGTTGCTGTTTGAACGCTTATATCCTTTTATTGGAGTGCCTAGATTTGAGTCCCAATTCCTCTGATTATAATCCAGCTTCCTACAAATGTGCACTTTGCAAGGCAGAAGGTGATGGCTCAATAATATAGTCCCTGCCACTCACCTGGGGAGACACAGCTGGAATTCTGATTGTTCTTGGCTATTGGGAACAATCAGGGCATGAACCAGATGAAAAATCTTTGAGTGTCTTTGTTTATCTCTGTGTGTCTTTGCCCTTCTCATAAAATGAAAATAAGTTAAAAACTAAAATAAAGATTAATACATATTCCACCCACAAGAAGCCCAACATTTTACCCAGTTGTTAAAATCAGCTCACACTTCAGTATATATGGTTCCTGGGCATATGACATCATCAGGATGACAGCATGTATTCTGCTGATCTGAAGCTAAACGACACTTCCTTTGTTCTCAGTGATAATTAATGTACAAGGATAAAGACAGAATAGCGTACTTGTAATAAAACCTCACTTTTAAGGCATGCTTTGTGGTGCAGCAGGTTAAACCACGGCTTGGGATGCCTGCATGCCGTAACAGAGTGCCTAAATTCAAGTCCCAATTATCCCTCCAACCCAGCTTCCTGCTAGTGAAAACCTTACAGGATAGCAGATGATGACTTAGTATTTGGGTCTCCCCAACCCACACGGGAGACCTGGTGGAGTTTCTCGCTCCTGCTTCCAGCCTTATCCTGCCTGTTTCAGGTACTTAAGGGACTGAACCAGTAGACAGATGACTCTCTCTCTCTCTCTCTCTCCCTCTCCCTCTATCATTCTGACTTACAAATAAATACAATAAATAGGTAAATAAATAAACTTTGAAAATTCCCACTTGGAAGCCATGTACAAATTACTGGATTATAGCTATTGTCCACACATCTGTGCAGGCAGAACATAAACACTTGTCCTAAGGCAGGCTCTGGCTCTGCTCTCTCAGAAGCATTCCTTGTCATTATTCATTTGACAATAATTTAAGTGGACTATGTGAAAGATATCCAGGGTTCCTTAGAGACATACAGTTTTAACAGCTCATTTTGTGATTCTGTGAATTCAAGGGCCCTAAAACTGTTTTATGGCACTTATAGGCAGTTATAGGGCAGGAGTCAGGTTTCTTTCACAAAAGTAAAAAAAAAAATAGTATCCCCATTCTCAAATATAATAGGTTTCAAAAATTCCCTTACAGAGTAACATCAGTGGCTGAAATTTAAGGTAGGTGATATACCCTAGTGAGAGATGCAGTACCTTAGTAAGAGATTTAAAATCTTTTGGCACATGTCATATTTTGAATACCCAAGGAAATATAATAATATATGGAGTATAGAACCTGACTTCTTAATAACCTATATTCGAGTTTCAACATCTATATTTACTAGATATGTGTCTTTGAACAAGCCACAATCATTCCTTAACTTAATTTTTCCTTTTTTAAAGATACTGTTAACTTCTACAAGGAATAAATGAGATAACATGAATGAAACTGTTTTGTGGATCATAAAACAATCCATTATATCAGGTATTATTGTTATGATAGCAATCACTGAACACCTACCATAATAGAAAATATGACAAAATATGTCATCAGAGAAAAAATTATATAATGTGCTGAGCACGCTATCAAGTATTGTATATTGCTCAAGGGACATTTATATGAGAAGTTGGCATTGCTAGTCTCTCAATGTCAAATACATCATGTGGTTCTATTATAGAATACCACTATTTGGGACATCTTTCACAAATTTCACATGTAATGAATATATATAATTTTCCTTTTTGAAGTAAAACTAGAGTGCTGGTTTCTTAAGATTGAAAGGGATTATAATTTATGGTAGAAATAAATTCTTATCAAGGACTCTGTGCCCTTGTTTCAACAATTCTTACAAGCCCAGCTCAAATATGTTCCTTTATGGCTGATGAGCTGTGAAAAACATACTGAATACTGGGGAAAATCTGACGATGTTAAGGATGGGAAAATATAGATGTGCCGTTCTATGCTTCCTATCGTGCAGATGGATTTTTCCTGGTGAGTCTGGAATGAGTCCATAATATACTGCCATATATGCACATGTGTGTCTCCAGGCCACAGCAGTCCTTTTGTTCTCAGTGTCAAAACACTGGCGTCAGAGCAGTAAAAAGAGAACAACAAAGCTACATTTTCAACCTCTCTCCAAGAGAATGGCTATATTGATACTACCTTTGTGCTGGAGGGAATTAGTAGACAAAGAATGATAGAGTAAAATTCATTTAATACAACAAATTTTCAAGTTTTAATTTCAGAGGTGTATACACTTCAACATCATATAATATGTGGGTGTTTGTGAGCTAGGTATGTGGTGTATATCAAGTTTTACATATATATATATGTACATAGAGCATACTGATATCTACATCATATCATTATACTTCATAAAAGAATCTACTTCCATTCCCTCTTTTACATAACACCTGCACATACCTAACCATAAGGATTACTTAAGGATTACTATTTTTGTTTTTATTTCTTAATTTTGTCTACATTCACACAAGCAAAAAAGGATTCCCCTTATTACTTATGAAGTAGAATAATAACACAGTCTTCTACAACTCATTTTCTTCATTTAATAGTATGTAATATATATGTAGTAGTGCGTGCATTCCTCATTCATTTAAACATGCATCATTACCAACTTTAGGAAGATCTGTAAATTATTTAACTAAACTTTCCTGAATAACTGCTAGCATACTAAGTATCATATAATATTTCTGAATTATATGAGTGGAAAACTACTTTAATTTTTTTTCCGGGAAGTGCTAATTTAAGTAGACATATTGGTTAAAAGATCTTACACATGGGGCCAGCACTGTAGCAGAGTGGGTTAAGCCACTACACCACAGTGCCAGCCTCTTATATAGACACTGGCTTCATTCTGGGCTGCTCCACTTCGAATCCAGCTCCCTGCTGATGCACCTAGGAAAGCAGCAGAAGATGTCCCAAATTTTGGGCCCTTGCATGCACGTGGGAGACCCAGATGAACTTCCTGTTTCCTGGCTTAGGCCTGACCCAGCCCTGGCTATCGCAGCCATTTCAAAAGTAAACCAATGGATGGAACAGAGCTCTCTCTCTCTCTCTCTCTCTCTCTCTCTCCCCTTCTCCCTGTCTCTACAACTCTGTTTTCCAAATAAATAAATATATAAAAAGCTTTACTCATGTATAATTTTTATATTGTTAAACTGTTCTACATGATAATTGTAAAAGTTCATTATGCAGATAGAAATATATAAAATGTCTAGTTCCTCACAACCTTATCAATATAATGTGTAATCTTCCTACAAGCTGTGTCACTTTGTTTCATGAAGGGGAGGAGATATCTTAGTGTAACTTTAAATTCATTTCTCTTATTAGGTATGAAGTTGAATATCTTATATGTTTATGAGCCAGCCGTAGTTTTCTTGTGACTGAATTCTCTCTATTATCTGCCATTTGTATGTGTTTGTGACATTTGTTTTATTTGTTTTGTTCTTTTTTTTTTTCTTTTATTTAATGCATATAATTTTCCAAAGTACGACTTATGGATTACAATGGCTTCCCCCCCATACCGTCCCTCCCACCCACAACCCTCCCCTTTCCCACTCCCTCTCCCCTTCCATTCACATCAAGATTCATTTTCGATTATCTTAATATACAGAAGATCAGCTTAGTATACATTAAGTATGGATTTCAACAGTTTGCTCCCACACAGAAACATAAAGTGAAAAATAATAGATGATTTTTTTTTAAATGATGATGAAATCAGAGCAGACCTATTGTCATGTTTAATCCCAGTGAGAGTCAAGTTGGGAATTGATAATTTCTTTTTTTTTTTTTTTTACAGAGGATCAGTTTAGTATGCATTAAGTAAGGATTTCAACAGTTTGCACCCCCATAGAAACGCAAGGTGAAATATATTGTTTGAGTACTCGTTATAGCATTAAATCTCAATGTACAGCACATTAAGGATAGAGATCCTACATGAGGAGTAAGTGCACAGTGACTCCTGTTGTTGACTTTACCAATTGACACTCCTGTCTATGGCATCAGTAATCTCCCTATGCTCCAGTCATGAGTTTCCAAGGCTATGGAAGCCCCTTGAGTTCTCCGACTCTTATCTTGTTTAGACAAGGTCATAGTCAAAGTGGAGGTTCTCTCCTCCCTTCAGAGAAAGGTACCTCCTTCTTTGATGACCTGTTCTTTCCACTGGGATCTCACTCGCAGAGATCTTTTGCCAGAGTGTCTTGGCTTTCCATGCCTGAAATACTCTCATGAGCTTTTCAGCCAGCTCCGAATGCCTTTAGGGCTGATTCTGAGGCCAGAGTGCTATTTAGGACATCTGCCATTCTATGAGTCTGCTGAGTATCTCACTTCCCATGTTGGATCACTCTCCCCTTTATTTACTCCATCAGTTAGCGTTAGCAGGTACTAGACTTGTCTATGTGCTCCCTTTGACTCCCAGTCCCTCCACCATGACCAACTGTGAACTGAAATTGATCACCTGGAACAGTGAGATGGCATTGGTACATGCCACCTCGATGGGATTGAATTGGAATCCCCTGGTATGCTTCCAACTCCACCACTTGGGGCAAGTCAGCCTGAGCATGTCCCAAATTATACATCTCTTCCCTCTCCCATTCCCACCACCATGTTCAACAGGGATCACATTTCAGTTAATTTTCAACACTTAAGAATAACTGTGCATCAATTACAGATCTAAACCAGTCATATTAAGTAGAACAGATAAAAAAACTACTAAGAGGGATAATGTATTAAGTTGTTCATTAACAGTCAGGGCTATGCTGATCAAGCCACCATTTCCCATAGTGTCCACCTCACTCCAACAGGTTTCCCTCTTGGTGTTCAGTCAGTCGTCACCGATCAGGGAGAACATATGGTATTTGTCCCTTTGGGACTGGCTTATTTCACTCAGCATGATGTGTTCCAGATTCCTCCATTTTGTTGCAAATGACTGGATTTCATTGTTTCTTACTGCGGTATAGTATTCTAAAGAGTACATATCCCATAATTTCTTTATCCAGTCTATCGTAGATGGGCATTTAGGTTGGTTCCAGGTCTTAGCTATTGTGAATTGAGCTGCAATAAACATTAGGGTGCAGACCTCTTTTTTATTTGCCAATTTAAATTCCTTTGGGTAAATTCCAAGGAGTGGGATGGCTGGGTCGAACGGTAGGGTTATCTTCAGGTTTCTGAGGAATCTCCAGACTGACTTCCATAGTGGCTTGACCAGTTTGCATTCCCACCAACAGTGGGTTAGTGTCCCTTTTTCCCCACATCCTCGCCAGCATCTGTTGTTGGTAGATTTCTGCATGTGAGCCATTCTAACCGGGGTGAGGTGAAACCTCATTGTGGTTTTGATTTGCATTTCCCTGATTGCTAGTGACCTTGAACATTTTTTCATGTGCCTGTTGGCCATTTGGATTTCCTCTTTTGAAAAATGTCTATTGAGGTCCTTGGCCCATCTCTTAAGTGGGTTGTTGGTTTTGTTTTTGTGGAGTTTCTTGATCTCTTTGTAGATTCTGGTTATTAACCCTTTATCTGTTGCATAGTTTGCAAATATTTTTTCCCATTCTGTCGGTTGTCTTTTCACTCTCCTGACTGTTTCTTTTGCAGTACAGAAACTTCTCAATTTGATGCAATCCCAATAGTTGATTTTGGCTTTGACTGCCTGTGCCTCCCGGGTCTTTCCCAGAAATTCTTTGCCTGTGCCAATATCTTGAAGGGTTTCTCCAATGTTCTCTAGTAACTTGATGGTGTCAGGTCGTAGATTTAGGTCTTTAATCCATGTTGAGTGGATTTTTGTGTAAGGTGTAAGGTAGGGGTCTTGCTTCATGATTCTGCACGTGGAAATCCAATTTTCCCAGCACCATTTATTGAATAGACTGTCCTTGCTCCAGGAATTAGTTTTAGATCCTTGATCAAATATAAGTTGGCTGTAGATGTTTGGGTTGATTTCTGGTGTTTCAATTCTGTTCCATTGGTCTATCCATCTGTTTCTGTACCAGTACCATGCTGTTTTAATTACAACTGCCCTGTAGTATGTCCTGAAATCTGGTATTGTGATGCCTCCGGCTTTGTTTTTGTTGTACAAGATTGCTTTAGCTATTCGAGGTCTCTTGTGCCTCCATATAAATTTCAGCACCATTTTTTCCAGATCTGAGAAGAAGGTCTTCGGTATCTTGATTGGTATTGCATTGAATCTGTAAATTGCTTTTGGGAGAATGGACATTTTGATGATATTGATTCTTCCCATCCATGAGCATGGAAGATTTTTCCATTTCTTGGTATCCTCTTCTATTTCTTTCTTTAAGGTTTTGTAATTCTCATGGTAGAGATCTTTAACATCCTTGGTTAAGTTTATTCCAAGGTATTTGATTGTTTTTGTAGCTATTGTGAATGGGATTGATCTTAGAAGTTCTTCCTCAGCCATGGCATTGTCTGTGTATACAAAGGCTGTTGATTTTTGTGCATTGATTTTATACCCTGCTACTTTGCCAAACTCTTCTATGAGTTCCAATAGTCTCTTAGTAGAGTTCTTGGGGTCCCCTAAATAAAGAATCATGTCATCTGCAAAGAGTGATAGTTTGAGTTCTTCCTTCCCAATTTGTATCCCTTTAATTTCTTTTTCTTGCCTAATAGCTCTGGCTAGAACCTCCAGAACTATATTGAATAGCAGTGGTGAGAGTGGGCATCCCTGTCTGGTTCCAGATCTCAGTGGAAATGCTTCCAACTTTTCCCCATTCAATAGGATGTTGGCTGTGGGTTTTTCATAGATTGCTTTGATTGTATTGAGGAATGTTCCTTCTAGACCCAATTTGCTTAGAGTTTTCATCATGAACGGGTGTTGTATTTTATCAAATGCTTTCTCGGCATCTATTGAGATAATCATATGGTTTTTCTTCTGCAGTCTGTTAATGTGGTGTATCACATTGATTGTCTTGTGCACATTAAACCATCCCTGCATACCAGGGATAAATCCCACTTGGTCTGGGTGGATGATCTTTCTGATGTGTTGTTGCATTCTATTGGCGAGAATTTTATTGAGGATTTTTGCATCTATGTTCATCAGGGATATTGGTCTGTAATTCTCTTTCAGTGCTGCATCTTTCTCTGGCTTAGGAATTAAGGTGATGCTGGCTTCATAGAAAGAATTTGGGAGGACTCCCTCTTCTTCGATTGTTCTGAATAGTTTGAGAAGAATTGGAGTTAGTTCTTCTTTAAACATCTGGTAGAATTCAGCAGTGAATCCATCTGGTCCTGGGCTTTTCTTTGTTGGGAGGGCCTTTATTACTGTTTCAATTTCTGTCTCAGTTATGGGTCTGTTTAGGTTTTCGATGTCTTCCTGGTTCAATTTAGGCAGGTTGCATGTGTCCAGGAATCTTCTTTTAAGATTCATTTATTTTTCTGAAAGGCAGAGTTACACAGAGATCTTCCACTTGCTGGTTCACTTCCAACCAACTATACCAACCAGGGTTGGTCCAGACTAAAGCTAGGAGCCAAGGAGCTCTTCCGGGTCTCCCACTTGGGTGTGGGAAGAAAAGTAATAGGCCAAGCTCTGCTGCTTTCACCAACTCATTGGCCTTTGCAAGGAACTGGATCAGAAGGGGGGTAGCCAGGACTCAAATAGGTGTCCCTATGGGATGCTGATATTACAGTGGCTTAATCCCCTATGCCACAATGCCATCCCATTTTTTTTGTTTCATTTTTGCCTTTGTTTTTACTTTCTTTTTTTTATAATGCCATCTTAACAGTTGTGAAGTCATAGCTCAATACCACACAATTTATTTTTTTTTTAGATTTATTTATTTATTTGAAAGAGTTAAAGAGAGAGAGAAGGAGAGCCCAAAAGAGAGAGAGAGAGAAAGTCTTCCATCAGCTGGTTCATTCCCCACTTGGCTGCAACAGCCAGAGCTGTGATGATCTGAAGCCATGAGCCAGGAGCCAGGGCTACTTTCCAGGTCTCCCAAGTGGTTGCAGGGGCTCAAGGACTTGGGCCACCTTCTACTGCTTTCCCAGGCCATAGCAGAGAACTGGATTGGAAGTGGAGCAGCCAGGACTAGAACTGGAACCCATATGGGATGCTGGCACTGCAGGTGGTGTCTTTACCCAATGCACCACAGCGCCAGTCCCTATTCAATTAAAATGTCTTGATATTAGTAGTGTTGGACAATGTTTCATAAACCTGTTAGCCACTTGTCTGACTTATTTGGGAAAATGTTCAGATCTTTGGACTGTATTTTAATCTGGTTTGTTATGGCTTCATTTTTGTTTCTGAGTGCATTAGTTCCACATATATAATATAATATAATATAATATGAATTATAAAGTAAATATTAACCTCTTAATAGTCTGCAAGTATCTTCTCCTGGTCTGTAAGCTAATTTCTCGTGTATTGTTTCCCCTGCTTTGAAGAGGCTTTCTGGTTGATTGGAGTCCCATTCATTTTGATTTTGTTGCCTGTGTTTTAAATGCCATATCCAATAATAATAACAAAATGTCATTGCCAAGAATAAAATCTAGAGCTTTTGCTCTCTATATTCTTTTGCTAATATTATGGTCTGTGGTATAATGTTTAATTCACTAACACATTTTGATTAAATTTGCCTTTATGCTATCAGAAAAAGAACAAGCTTCATTATTTTTCTCTAGGGGTATCCAATTTTCCTGACGCAGTTTATATGTTCTCCATTTGGTTTTCTTGGTGCCCTTGTCAAAGAATAGTTGTTCAGTTGGTTGTGGTTTATTTCTGAGTTCTTAATTCTGTTTCCGTAGTCTATGAGTCTATTTTATGCTAATGTCATATTGTTTTTGTTGTTGTTGTTGTTTTGGTTTTTTTTTTTGTTTGTTTCTTTGTTCCTGACAGGCAGAGTGGACAGTGAGAGAGAGAGACAGAGAGAAAGGTCTTCCTTTGCCCTTGGTTCACCCTCCAATGGCCGCCGCGGCAGGCGCGCTGTGGCCGGTGCACCGCACCAATTCGATGGCAGGAGCCAGGTGCTTCTCTTGGTCTCCCATGGGGTGCAGGGCCCAAGCACTTGGGCCATCCTCCACCGCACTCCCTGGCCACAGCAGAGAGCTGGCCTGGAAGAGGGGCAACCGGGACAGAATCCGGCGCCCCGACCAGGACTAGAACCCAGTGTGCCAGCGCCGCAAGGCGGAGGATTAGCCTAGTGAGCCGGGGCGCCGGCCTGTCATATTGTATTGATTACTATAACTTTGTAATGTAATTTGAAGTCATTAAATATGATGCTGCCAACTTTCTTCTTGTTCAAGACTCCTTTAGTTATTTGGAGTCTTTTTGCACTTTCTTACAAATTTTAAGTTTTTTTTTTTTTTTTTTTTTTTTTTTTTTTTTTTTTTTTTTTTTTTGACAGGCAGAGTGGACAGTGAGAGAGAGAGACAGAGAGAAAGGTCTTCCTTTTGCCGTTGGTTCACCCTCCAATGGCCGCTGCGGCTGGTGCGCTGCGGCCGGCGCACCGCGCTGATCCGATGGCAGGAGCCAGGAGCCAGGTGCTTTTCCTGGTCTCCCATGGGGTGCAGGGCCCAAGCACCTGGGCCATCCTCCACTGCACTGCCGGGCCACAGCAGAGAGCTGGCCTGGAAGAGGGGCAGCCGGGACAGAATCCGGCGCCCCAACCGGGACTAGAACCCGGTGTGCCGGCGCCGCTAGGCGGAGGATTAGCCTAGTGAGCCGCGGCGCCGGCCCGTTTTATTTTCTTTTAACTGTGAAGAATGCCGTTGGGATTTCGATAGAAGTTGCATTACACCTTTAGATTACTTTGAGTGATATGGACATTTTAACAGTGTTAATTCTCCCAGCCCATGAATGCAAGATATCTTCGCATTTATTTGTGTTTTTTCTATATTTTTCATCAAATTTTTATAGTTCCACTGTATACCTCTTATACACCATGATTAAATTAATTTCTGAGTATTCTTTCTCATAGCTGTCATAAATTGAATTTTTTCTTGATTTGGTTTTCAAATTGTTCTTTCTCAATATTTATTTCAGTCTCTTACACACTGGTCTTTATCTTTTCACAGAAAGTCTAGAATATAGATGTCTAGTCCCCCCAAAATAAAAAATAAATAAAATAGAAGAAAATACAACAAAATGAAATTTATCTTTGGTATTATTTATGGGAACAATATAAGCTAATGTGGAAGTTAATCTAGGGAAATTGCAAAAATAGCACCTAAGAAGCTTTATTTTCAAAAGTTCCATGTAATAGAAGAATGAAAGAGGAAACAAACAAGTAATTAAGGAGACTTTTTATTTATTTATATAAAGGGAACATATTTCATGCATTTCTTTTTTTAAAAGATTTATTTATTTATCTGAAATGCAAAGCTACAGAGAGAGAGAGAGAGAGAGAGAGAAATCTTCCATCTGCTGGTTCACTCTCCAAATGGCTGCAACAGCCAAAGTTGTGCCGATCTGAAGAGGAGCTTCCTCCAGGTCTCCCACATGTGTGCAGGGACTTGGACCATCCTCCATTGCCTTCCCAGGCCATAGCAGAGAGCTGAATCAGAAGCAGAGCAGCCAGGACTCAAACTGGCACCCATATGGGATGCCAGCACTGCAGGAGGTGGCTTTACCTGCTAAACCAATAGTGCCAGCTCCTCATGTATTTCATATAAACAGTTTTACAGTTTTAAGAATGTAACTGTACTTTCCATCCTGTACCTCTCAGAATCCCTCTCCTTCCTTTCTTATTTTTATTTTAACTTTTGCAATGACATAATTTCAGTTTACTTTATAATCACAGCTCAACATTCCACTAAATAGAGAATTCAACAAGTAGTAGGTGAAAAGACTTCACATGGAATACAATGTTGTGTAATGTTCTTTTACAGCTCTTGTCTGTCCAGTTATATCTCAAGTAAAGGCTGAAAACCATGTATTAGAGTCTTATTTGTTAACTCTCAGAGGTTATACTCTTTCATGCACAAAGATTTAGTAAGTGTTTATTGGGTTAATTATAAAATAATCATATGAATAATGCTTAGAGAAATTATGGGCAACTCACTGCACATGTTATAAAGTGCATAAAGTTAGCCACAGCACATAGCTTATAGGTATAACATGTATGAGTATCATTATGCATTATTTTATTTTTATATGCAAATATATAGAATAAACTATATATAAAGTATTAGATGTAATTTTACATATAATTTGAATTTATTAAGTATAAAATATCATTGGATAGAAATCATCAGAATACCTTTTTATATATTTATTTATTTATTTAAGATTTTGATTATTTATTCAAAAGAGTTACACAGACAAAGAGAGGCAGAGAGAATAAGAGAGAGGTGTTCCACCTGCTGGTTCACTCCCCAGTTGGCTGCGACTGCCAGAGCTTCAATGATCTGAAGCCAGCAGCCAGGAGCTTCTTCCAGGTCTCCCACATGGGTGCAGGGGCTCCAGGACTTGGGCCATCCTCCACTGCTATCCCAGGCCATAGCAGAGAGCTGTATCAGAAATGGAGCAGTCAGGATTTGAACCAGCGCCCTTATGGGATGCCAGCACTGCAGGCAGTGGCTTTACCTGCTACACCATAGCACCGGGCCCAGAGTACATTTTACTGACACATGATTCTGACTAGGCATCATGACTTAAACATGAATGACTATAGATATGATACAAATCACTTTATAATCATTTAATTAACTATTCTAACATGATATGAGAGCTAAGAGGAAAATAGAAAAGAGACTATAACAGACTACAGTTCTTATAAGCTTTATGTAAAGTAAATAAATAGATTAACTGCATTTTTATTTCTAAAACCTCGCTGTAAAATTCTTGAAATAAATCTTTAATATGTTCTAATTAAATTCCTTTCAATTGCAATTATATCTCTAATAGGAAATTTAGTTTTATGGAATAAGTAGTACAGGGAATTATCATTGCCCTTCTGCTTTAATACATATACACATAGAAAATTAAGTCACATACATTGTGTTGGTAACTTGAGTTTCCTGTACCCTAATGGCATTATCACTAATGTAACTATTGAGGAAATTAAACATGGTTTGAATGTAGCTCAATCTCAGAAATACTAAATCAGGGGGCCGGCGCTGTGGCGTAGCAGGTAAGGCCATTGCATGCAGTGCTGGCGTCCCATATCGGTGCCAGTTTGAGTCCCAGCTGCTTCACTTCCAATCCAGCTCTTTCTCTGGCCTAGGAAAGCAGTAGAAGATGGCCCAAGTCCTTGGGCCCATGCACCCGCTTCTGGCTCCTTGCTTCAGATTGGCACAGCTCTGGCCATTGCAGCCATCTGGGGAGTGAACCAGTGGATGAAAAGCCTTTCTCTCTCTCTCTTTCTCTCTCTCTCTCTTTCTCTCTCTCTCTCTTTCTCTCTCTCTATTTCTATCTGCCTCTGCCTGTCTGTAATTGTGCCTTTCAATTAAATGTTTAAAAAAATCCAGGTTCTTGAATGTCATGTGGACTTTCTCTTTCTAATCTAACCCTATTAACTTATCTCTAGACCAGGTTTCTCTAACAATAAAGGGAAAAAAATGGCTTTTACTGGTTTTGTGGCTTGAATCATCTATAAGAAAAATAATGCATTCTACTTCCAAGCTTACCAAACTCATGAAAACAATTCAATGACCCATTGTAGGTTACTGTTCTCAAGTGAGGAAAGCAGCCCCTGACTCAAAGATACAGGACAGGCCATATTTTACAAAGTATGCTTTTTTTTAAAAAAAGAAATACAGTATGAGAAAATTCTATAATTAGAAGAAAATTTGGAGCATAAAAATTAAATTATTTCACTTGTCCATGTTAAAAAAACTTTTTAAGGAACATTCCTGACAATTGTTCACTTTGCTCTATTTAAATAATCTCCATAATGAGTAAGAGAATAATGTTCTGATGTGCTGCGTGCTAATTTACTGTATATTTTGAAAGAACTAGAAGAACAGATTTTGAATGTTTTCACCATAAAGACATGATAAATGTTTGAGGAGATAGATATTTTTATCTTGATTTTAACATTACACAATATATACATGGATCAAAACATCATATGGTACTCCATAAATATGTATAATTTTATGTGTCAATTTAAAAGTCTAAATTAACGCATCAAAAAAGAATTTGTTACTTTGCTAACTATTTCTTGTGAAACAGAGGCTGGCAGACTTCAGTCCCAAGCTTAAATTTACCTCATTTTCCATTTAACTTTTTAAAAAACCTAATCTGCATAATCTGTATCCTTATTATAAATGAGCTTATTGTGCCTTTCTTAGCAGAACTATAAGGATTCTGTAGGAAAATGTGGCAGAACACCAAGTTCCCATATAGATGAAGTTTTTGAAAGCATTAATTACTATCCAGTTAAAAATTCCTCCCTCACTCTTCTACCAATTGTCGTTATTTTTTGTTTACTTCCCTATTTCTGTAATGGAGCTCTATACAAATTACATCAAAATTCTATTCTATGTAAGACACTTTCAATACCTGAAATAGTGCATATGATCCTTTCAAGTACACTTGACGTTTTTCAATATAGAGTAGAATTGTATCTACATGTGAAATCTTATCTTGCTGTATTTGACCTCTTATTAGAATCTGACGGGATTTTAAAGTGTGGATTCTGTTTGATAGAATATTAGTTGTTGATCTCAGCTTTGTATATTTGACAACCATTACTTCTGTACCCATTGATATGAATTAGAAGTATAGAATCAGGATGGATAGCGATCTCACTTCAGAATTCCATCAAGGTTGATATTAATTAATATGTTTTCAATCAGTGCATTTCATAATCTACAAGCCCACCTAGCAGCTCTATAATCTAACCCTATATCTTTAATGTTGGCAGATAAAACTAAGTAAATGCAGGGACATCTTTAACATCCTGGGCATTCAGTCCTAACAAGAGTAATAAGGTATTGTTTGCCTAATAATCAAGATTACAGGGGCTGGTGCTGTGGCCTAGCAGGTAAAGCCTCCACCTGCAGTGCCAGCATACCATATGGGTGCCAGTTTGAGTCCCAGCTGCTCCACTTCTGATCCAGTTCTCTGCTATGACCTGAGAAAGCAGTGGAAGATGGCTCAAGTCCTTGGGCTCCTGCATCCAAGTGGGATACTCGGAAGAAGCTCCTGGCTCCTGGCTTCAGATCGGCACAGATTGGGCCATTGAGGCCATCTGGGGAGTGAACTAGTGGATGGAAGACCTCTCTCTTTCTTTCTCTGACTCTGTCTCTGCCTCCCTGTAACTATGCCTTCCAAATAAATAAATAAATATTTTTAAAAATTACGGTGAATATCACACTAATACTATGCATGACAATTTGTTTCTATCAAGTCATAAGAGAATGGTAAAGCAGAGTATTATTATGATGCAAATTCCATTTAGGAGGCCAGCGCTGTGGTTCACTTGGCTAGTCCTCCTCCTGCGGCATCAGCACCCCAGGTTCTAGTCCCGGTTGGGGTGCTGGATTCTGTCCCAGTTACTCCTCTTCCAGTCCAGCTATCTGCTGTGGCCCGGGAGGGCAGTGGAGGATGGCCCAAGTGCTTGGGCCCTGTACCCGCATGGGAGACCAGGAGGAGGCACCTGGCTCCTGGTCGGATCAGCGCAGCGCCGACTGTGGTGGACATTTGGGGGGTGAGACCTTTCTCTCTTTCTCTCTCACTGTCTAACTCTGTCTGTCAAAAAAAATTCCATTTAGGCTGTATGAAATAACTACCAAATAAGTAAACCAGATTAGTTTTCTCCAACTAGAACTAACTGAATTCCTGCTGTAAGCTAGTAATTACTCCTCTCCAGTCTATCTCCTGCCACGGCATCTGTTTAATTTTTTTCTGAATTCTGCATGGAACTTGATATCATATATACAGGATAATGTCATTACTTTAGAAACAATGCTAAATATAGTACTTAGGTTCACTAGGTAGCCTCCAGAGGCATTAGCTATCCATAATGCTAATATTTTTAACATTTGCTTCACATTAAAGTATTCTGTGGAATTTCAAAGTTGTAATGATTAAGCAACTGGATGCAATTTGATCACAATAACTGTACAGATCATGTGTAAAGCTGTCAAGATTGTGTAGCCAGAACAGAGAAATGTGGACACCATGACTTTTCCAGGTCTAAAGCAACCTTTCTAGGATAGTGTGTGAAGAATACTCTTCTGTATCCTCCAGTACATTTATTGAATATGAAAATTCTGACATCCAGCTACCTTTTTCTGCCCCCTCCCTTGGTGGTCCTCTCTCCAGGTAACTAGTCTGCTGGCTTTAGCAAATTCTGCACTGTAGGACATTTTCTATTTCCACAGGTAATGCATATTTCAACAAAACTTAATTCACTCTTCCTCCTCTACATTCAAAATTCTCGCTCCCTGTTAAACCCCAACATATGTGCTTCTGCAAGTAGCTTGCCAGAGAACTGATTGTTTTCCAGTCCATGTCGCATATAAGGAGCTGGTGTCGGAATGTTAACCTACCGTGTCACAAAGCATGGTGTTTGGTTCACCTGCCATTCTTTATTTTTAACAATTTTTCCCATGAAGGAAGACAGGTGTTCATTTACATTCTTGCACAAGTTCCTTATCTCATTGAAGAAGAGTGTCAGTTTCCATGTTGCAATAGGTCCAGACACTCCAATATTGCAGCACTGCTACTATTTAAAGAAAATAAAATTTGTAGACCAGCAGCATCTGTATCAATTGGGAGTGTATTAAAATAATAAAATTTTGAGTCCTTATCTTAGCCAAAATCTGAATTTTTCACAAGATTCCCAGGAGACTCATATGCACAATAAATTTTGAAAAGTTCTCATCTACATGTACTGTAAGATGAGAATAAGCAGATGGCAAAATTTACACATGTATTACTTGTTGATATGCTGACAGAGGAATTATATTTCTCAAGTGATGTGGTGATGCATAATATTGGGAATAGCATTTTGATCCATGAAGACTCCCACACTTCTGCTTGTTGACTGTGTGACATCAGCCATGTTAATTAATCTCTATAAGCCTCATTTCTTGTCTTCTAAAATAAGATTAATAATATACTTTATAGTTTCCAGTACACTTAGTTCTAATGCATATAAAGCACTCAGCACAGATGGAAGATATCATGGATACTAAACCTATAGTTCTTATAATGTCATAAAGCAAAACAATTTCAAAGACATTTCCTGGACAAGTGCTATTATTTGATTTATCTTTCAGGGATTATCACTCCTAATATGGGGAACTGATGGTTTGATATGGACCCTAGCTCTGATTTGCTTTTACCACAGGCTTCTTTGTGCCTGTGGACCCAATTTTCCAAAGCCTGACTTCACAGTTTATAAAAATAGAATTTGAAGCAAGTAAATTGTATGTCCTTTTGATCTTTAAATTTCATTGATCTCATTGTTAGCTCAATTTATTTCCTTAATTGTATTAGAAATTTCTGTCAATATCTTGTTTCATTAAATTTGATATTAGAGAGTTGAATTTATTTTAATTATTTTAATTGGGGCTGGACCAGGCTGAAACCAGGAGATAGGAGCTTCATCCAGATCTCCCACATGGGTAGCAGGAACACAAAACCTGGGCCATCTTCTGCTGCTTTCCCAGGTGCATTAGCAGGGAGCTGGATCAGAAGTGGAGCATCTGGGACTCCAACTGGCACCCGTATTTCACCACATATTTTAATGCCCCTAGCCCAAATATAAGTTAATATATAACAGATTGAAAATAAAAAACTCTACACTTGAAATCTTTTGTGAATATGTGGAGACTCGACAATTTTGGCCCCATTTCCCTTGAGAACTATGTCACAACACACTATTTTTCTTATTTTCTCCAATGAGCCATAACTTACATAACTACACATTTCTCATTTCTAATAATTAATTAAAATAGAATTATAGCTCCCAAATCTTTATGAATTCTCTTTTAGCAGAAGGGTCTATCTTAATACATCACACATCAACTTGTTAACTATGTGAGGCCAATGGTTTTTAAGAAACTAGGCAGAACACAAAATAGATTATAGCTATCAGTCACCACAAATTTTTCCCAATTTTCTACAGCTCTCAAATCTCAAACATATATAAATTTGTTGTTAATTCATTGAAAAAGTACTATTTAATTCTTTACTGCAAATATCTTTTTCAAAGAAAAACATCAAAAATACTATAAGTGGTGTTCCTTTATGTGTGTGTGTTTGTACTCATTTGAATATTCTTGGTTAGACTTTTATTTTTAAAATTCTAATAAGAATCTACACATTGAAACTAAGAAGCATTAATTCTCCTCCAAAGCTATAGAATGATTCAGATTCACTGTAGTAAACATATGTGTCCATTGAAGGAAATCTTTATTTAATTTAAAAACAGAGGGTAGAGAGACTCTATAGTAGTCTCTCCTCATGTTCATTATACACATGGATCCTTCTATTGAAAGTTGACACTCAGATTTTCTCTTAATTTCTACAACCTTCCATGAAAGCACCTGGGCCTGAACATCAGGCAAATGATTTGTACATTTGTCCCACATTATCCACATTTTGACTTTCCACAGCTTCAGTTACAATTGACTGTGGTCTGAAAGCTTTAAGTATTACAGAAATAAATTATTCATGAGTTTTACATTGTGTGCCATGATGAATAGTATGAAGAAAATTTGCACCATCTAATTTCTCTGCCTTTGTCCAATGCATCCATGCCATATAAACTACCTGTCCATTGGTCTTAGGGTGGCCACTGCATTCAACCGGTGGACTCTGATAATATCACAGTGTATATACTTAAGTAACAAGGTTAACAGTAAACCTAGTGCTATGTCAAAGTGTCTACACCATTCATTCACTTCATTTCATCACGTGGGCACTGTGTTGTCACACGTTCTCACAAGAAGAATGGTATGGGAAGTATAATAAGATATTTTGAGAGAGAGGGAGAGGAGGAGAGTAAGAAAGAACTCATTTGCCTACCTTTTATTACAGAATATTATCATCATTGCTCTACTTTATCATTAGCTATTTTGTTAAAGTCTTATTGTGACTAATTTACAAAATAAACTTTGTTCAAGGCAAGTATGTTTTAAGAGAAAACATAGTTTTAATAGGATTCATTACTACCCACATTTCCAGGCATCCACTGGAAGGTCTTGGAACATGTACCCCATGGATAAGGCAGGAAAACTATTACACATTTCATAGGCATTTTTACCTCCTTTTATTTATAATTGGCAAAGGTTCTAGGCTACTGTGGTCAAAAAAAGATAACACAGCTATTTGATAAAGACAAAAGGGATGGATTGAGAGAGGACAAAAAAAATATTGATTTCCAAGCTGTAGCCTCAAAGATGGGTTTTATTACCATTCACAAACAGAAGCATTTGCCCTGAACTGCTGGGTTTTCCATGCTGAGACATGTTAATAGAATAACATTATTACTGCATGAAACCACATAACACATACCAATAGTTTAAATAGCTCACTCCAGGGGTTGGCTATGAAAACTATTTTCCACAATGGGAAACAGAATAATGTAATAACACATAAGGCAAAAAGAAATATAGGATGTGGTTGTGTTAGTCACAGAGCAAATGTGTTTTTTATTTATGCCAAAACATGATGTAACTATCTAAAATGTCATATAAAATTCTTACATTGATTTCATTGTAACCACTCTTGTATTTTTTAAAAGCTGTAACTAAATCCAACTTTGTACTTAAACAATATTTCTAGCAAATATGTGTATTATTTTCACGCTCAAAACAATTTCAGGAAGCTTATGTGACTATGGATGTTAAATAATGAACACATGTATTCATATATATATATATATATATGTACACAGACAAACACAAACTGTGTAACACTGGATGAATTGTACTCATCCTATATGATTTTGTTCAACAGGAATCATCAGTCTTACCCCATGTTTTTAGGTACCAAAAGAATCAAAAGCCATGCAGAAAGTATTATTTTTTACACTTTAA
The DNA here is from genome assembly GCF_964237555.1 of Oryctolagus cuniculus. NCBI lineage: Eukaryota > Metazoa > Chordata > Mammalia > Lagomorpha > Leporidae > Oryctolagus > Oryctolagus cuniculus. The sequence continues at coordinate 38,589,090 of NC_091435.1, forward strand.
ATTTTAATTCCTTCAAATTTTAAGTTTAAAGTAATTTTTCACATTTTTTAGCAGAATGTAAGTTCAGATATGTATTTCTGAATATAGCTAAAATAGTATAAAGTCATAGCTTTTCTATGAAAATATACTTTTTTAAAGATTATGCCAATAATACTGAAAGTTTTACATCTAAACAAGTTCAAAACATGCCATATATTTAACAAGACTTAGTCCTGCAGCATCTTTTATCCTTAGTCTTTACAAATTCTCTAAAGGTGTGTGTCAGAATTCCAACATTCCTCTTAAACTACTTAAGCATTAGTTTACATCATTATTATACCTTAAATTTCCAAAAGTGTAACTTGGTCATGACATTCTAACAGGTTTGTACTATATTAATTTAAGTGTGCAAAGCTAGACATTCTTGAGTTTGAATTTCTATAATCAACCCTTCCCAGCCTCCAAGAGGAACACGGAAGGGGGGAATCCTGATCATGTTGTCTGCCTCAAGTCGGAATACATTTATTAGTAATGCAGCTTTATTGACTGCCCCAAGTTGAGAGTGTGATCTCTTCCTGATTTACCAAATTACCATCTGTGACTGTATGCAGAATGACGAAGCGTTTCCCCCACTCAATTTAGTCCTATCCATAGACTCAGAATGTGGCTTTGAAATAGTGTCTTTGCAGATGCAGTCAGTTAATATAACATCCTACTTAATTAGCTAGACCCTTAATGCAGAGACCAATATCTTTATAAGTGATGAGGGCTCGTAGAGATATAGGCAGAGAAGTCCATGGGAAAATGGAGGCGGAAATCAGTGATTCCACAAGCTGAGGAATGCCAAGGATTTCCACCAACAATTAACAGCTGGAAGTGAAGAGTGGAGCAAATTCTCATCAGACCCCAATCGATATCAGTTCTATCCAGACCTAAGTGTGTGACTACTGGCTTCCTGAACAATGAGACAATAAATTTCTGTTGTTTTAATCCACTAAGTATATCACAATATGTTATAGAAGCCTAGGAAACTAACACACTGGGCTTCTTTGGTTACATCTTAGCATTCTTCCTGTACTTAACTCATTCATTTTAAAATCTATGTGTGATTTTGGGATCCCTGTTGCTGATATTATCACAGGCAGAGAAGGACTTACTGTGACATTATGAAGCTGAAGTTTCAGAGTCCCTGCAAAATCATAGTCTCTTTCAAGATCCTAGAACTAATATGCCTTTTATTTTTTTAATTTTATTTAACAAATATAAATTTCCAAAGTACAGCTTATGGATTACAGTGGCTTTTTCCCCCCATAACTTCCCTCCCACCCACAACCCTCCCATCTCCCGCTCCCTTTCCCATTCCATTCACATCAAGATTCATTTTCAATTATCTTTATAGACAGAAGATCAAATTAGTATATATTAAGTAATGATTTCAACAGTTTGCACCCACACAGAACTTTAAGTGTAAAATACTGTTTGAATACTAGTTATAGCATTATTTCACATTGGACAACACATTAAGGACAGAGATCCTACATGAGGAGTAAGTACACAGTGACTCCTGTTGTTGACTTAACAAATTGACACTCTTGTTTATAGCGTCAGTAATCACCCTAGGCTCTTGGTATGAGTTGCCAAGGCTAAGTCATAGTCAAAGTGGAAGTTCTCTCCTCCCTTCAGAGAAAGGTACCTCCTTCTTTGATGGCCCATTCTTTCCACTGGGATCTCCCTCGCAGGGATCTTTCATTTAGGTGTTGTGTTTTTTTTTTTTTTTTTTTTTGCCAGAGTGTCTTGGCTTTCCATGCTTAAAATACTCTCATGGGCTCTTCAGCCAGTTCCAAATGCCTTAAGGGCTGATGACTGCTGTGTATCCTGTTCTCATGTTGGATCGTCCTCTCCCTCTTTAATTCTATCAGTTATTATTAGCAGATGCTAGTCTTGTTTATGTGATCCCTTTGACTTTTAGTCCTATCATTATGATCAATTGTGAATAGAAATTGATCACTTTGACTAATGATATGGCTTTGGTACATGTCACCTTGATGGGATTGAATTGGAATCCCCTGGCATGTTTTTATTCTTTTTATTTTTCTTTTTTTATTTGACAGGTAGAGATAGAGACAGTGAGAGAGAGACAGAGAGAAAGGTCTTCCTTCCATTGGTTCACTCCCCATATAGCCACGACAGCTGGTGCTGTTTCTCATAGTGTCCATTTCACTTCCACTGGTTTCCCTTTTGGTGCTCAGTTAGTTGTCACCGATCAGGGAGATCATATGATATTTGTCCCTTTGGGACTGGCTTAATTCACTCAGCATAATGTTTTCCAGATTCCTCCATCATGTTGCAAATGATGGGATTTCATTTTTTACTGCTGTATAGTATTCCATAGAGCACATGTCCCATAATTTCTTTATCCAGTCCACTGTTGATGGGCATTTAGGTTGGTTCCAGGTCTTAGCTATTGTGAATTGAGCTGCGATAAACATTAATGTGCAGACAGCTTTTTTGTTTGCCAATTTAATTTCCTTTGGGTAAATTCAAAGGAGTGGGATGGCTTGGTTGTATGGTAGGGTTATATTCAGGTTACTGAGGAATCTCCAGACTGACGTTCACAGTGGCTTAACCTGTTTGCATTCCCACCAACAGTGGGTTAGTGTCCTTTTTTCCCCACAACCTCGCCAGCATCTATTGTTGGTAGATTTCTGTATGTGAGCTATTCTATCTGGGGTGAGGTGAAACCTCATTGTGGTTTTGATTTGCATTTCCCTGATTGCTAGTGATCTTGAACATGTTTTCATGTGTCTGTTGGCCATTTGGATTTCCTCTTTTGAAAAATGTCTATTGAGGTCCTTGGCCCGTCTCTTAAGTGGGTTGTTTGTTTTGATGTTGTGGAGTTTCTTGATATCTTTGTAGATTCTGGTTATCAGTCCTTTAGCTGTTGCATAGTTTGCAAATATATTTTCCCATTCTGTCGGTTGTCTCTTCACTTTCCTGACTGTTTCTTTTGCAGTACAGAAACTTCTCCATTTGATCCAAACCCAAATGTTAATTTTGGCTTTGACTGCCAGTGCTTCCAGGGTCATTTCCAAGAAGTCTTTGCTGGTACCTGTATCTTGCAGGGTTTCTCCAATGTTCTCTAATAATTGGATGGTGTCAGGTCAATGATTCTATTCTGTTCCATTGGTCTATCCATCTGTTTCTGTACCAGTATCATCCTGTTTTGGTAACAACTGCCCTGTAGTATATCCTGAAATATGGTATTGTGATGCCTCCAGCTTTGTTTTAGTTGTACAAGATTGCTTTAGCTATTTGAGGTCTCCTGTGTCTCCATATGAATTTCAGCATCATGTTTACCAGATCTGAGAAGAATGTCTTTGACTCAGGGTTTTAAAGGTTCACAGTCAATGATGGGGCAGACTCCATTGTTTCAGTCAGAGGATGGCTGTGGCAGAGTGTTTATGGAGAAGAGCCAAGAAGCAGGATGAGCAGCTGCACTGGACTCTGGCTTCTGTAACCAGCCCTCTCCTGGGAATTATCCTCTAAAGACATGCTCCAGTGACCTAAGGAACTTCCAACAGGCCCACTTCAATCATTTGGATCAAGCCTGCGCTTTCAGACTTGATCATCTGCATGAGTTCAGGAGTCATATCCTATAGTAGAAACAGAGGAAGAAAGTGACCTTGGAAATAGATGTATGCTTGTTGCATAGCTTTCAACAAGAGGGGCAAGACTTTATGCATAGTTCAGGATTTTTCTCTACCACACAGAACTAGCTTTAAAGTGAATGCTACATTGAAGTACTTAGGTATTCTGAACCAATAAATATATAATTATCAGAAGATTTAGTGTCACCTGTAGTTTATCTTATATGTAATTGGCTTAAAAAGGACTTCTTAATTCACTTATGTTTCTTTGTCATTGGCAAACTGGGAGAGATAATCAGTAAGTTGGACAGAGGGATGGCTTTTCAGATGTTTCTCAATTTTAAAAACTCATAGTTGTTTAATCTACTTTGTACTTTATTCTGCTTTGGTAGTAGTAATTTCTTCCAGACAGAGGCTTCAGTTTTTCATTTATTTCCAAAACTCCAATTTTATCACACAGCCTCAGAGATACCACCACCAGTACGTTTCCTGGGAAGTCTGATCGGCAACTGCACAGTGCCGCACCTCTGCATTTCCAGATTCCAGCTATTCCAGTCTATTCATTATGGTCTCCAAGTTTCCCCAATAATGACTACTTTCTGTAGTTGATACTTTTGTTTTACTACAGCCTCTAGTTTCATTTTTCAATACTATCATATCAATTTAACCAATATCTTTATTGAATTTTCTGTCACAAAGCTGGATTGGCTCAGGACTATGCTTAAAAAATGATTTAAAATAAAACATCTTCATAAAAGAAAATGAAATGTAAATGTTGATTTTATACATCTGATTTTTCAGCAGATAAAACAAATGCACGAAAATGAAACACAGTAGATGAAAGGCGCTGTGAAAGGTGAAGAAAAATAAACAGAGAAATGATGCCTGTACCAACAAGGAAGATTTTCAAAATATCATTTGATTATTGAATACAGTGTTGTCTAGATCTTCCTGGCTTAATCTCTAGACTTTGCTATTATTTTATTAATCTTTTGAGTTTATTCTGGCTTCATCTATAAGTGTCTCGGTCATTCTTCCCCTTCAGTTTTCCCATTCGCATCCTCACTGAGGATTGGTAACATCATTAGTATGACTTTGCATTCTGGAACATGGTTGTCAACACTGACGGTTTTCTGAAAACCCATCAAGCAGGTTTCTCTCAAGATATATCAAGGAATATTTATTAATATAGCAACCAAGATGTCATAGATTCTAGAGTGAAACTTATCTTGATATCTTTCAATATTCTCTTTGAAATAAGTCCCATTATTTCATTCATAGTGTCTTGGGGAACAGATCACTAGCTTAAATTTTTATGTATCCAGTGAGTGAGAGTTTCTAACTTGACAGTATGGACTGTAACAAAGATGAAGAGAACACAGAAACTTCTTGCATATGTCAATCCCAAGTCGCAAACCTTGTAATTTCTATTCTTAGGACAATATTATGCAAGCAGCTCTTATAGTTGACAACTCATTATATATCCTTCCCTGGTGTCTTCTTATTTGTACTTAATTAGCTCATTTCTCAACTATTTTCCTCATAATAAAATCCAGACAATGCACTGTTTTTCCTCCTTCTCACAGATGATGTCTTTTACTGTATCATTTTCTCTATAAATATGTTACCTGTAATTGAAATCAATGTGCAAGATATTTTCTGGTTAGCTTACCATATAATGGAAGCATTACTAATCACAAGTAGGAGGCAATATAGTTCTCAATGAACTATGTTTGTGTTATCCATTTAAGTTCAATTTAATGAGACTGAACAGTGGCAAACTAGAACACACAAAGCATTTACACATAAACTATTTCATATGTGAGGTATTACTAACTAATATGATGATGTGGAGAACCTTACAATCCATTGATTCTTTGTTTTTCTACATATTTAGTTACTAAGTAGTAAAAATCAAGTAATCACTGACTGTTTCGCACCAAAGTTTTGAAGATCATTAGCATATCATTTTATAAAGGCAAGAAAATATAAATTGACTAAAATAATTAGCATGAGTATGCAATAATCATACAAAAAATAGCTAGGAGATTGTCTTTTAATTCAATTTTATAATTCCGTTGAATTAATTAAATGAATCAAGTCAATACCATTATATACCCCAAATTTAATATTATATGGTATTTTGGGAGCTGACTTTTTTTCTTTTTTTTAGAAAGCTTTTATTTAATAAATGTAAATTTCATAAGTACAACTTTTGGATTACAGCAGGTTTTCCCCCCATACTTGCTGTACCATCCCCAAACTGTCCCACCTCCTACTCCTTCTCCCATCCCATTCTTCATTAAGATTCAGCTTTAATTATCTTTATATACAGAAGATCAACTCTATACTAAGTAAAGATTGTACCAGTTTGCACCCACACAGACATACAAAGCATAAATTACTGTTTGAAGACAAGTTTTACTGTTAATTCTCTTAGTACAACACATTAAGGACAGAGGTGCTACATGGGGAGCATGTGCACAGTGACTCCTGTTGTGGATTTAACAATTGGCACCCTTATTTATGACGTCAGTGATCACCCGAGGCGCTTGTCATGAACTGCCAAGTCTATGGAAGCCTCTTGAGTCCACAAACTTAGACATTATTTAGACAGAGCCATAATCAAAGTGGAAGTTTTCTCCTCCCTTCAGAGAAAGGTACCTCCTTCTTTGATGGCCCGTTCTTTCCACTGGGATCTCACTCACAGAGATCTTTCATTTAGGTCATTTTTTTTTTTTTTTTTTGCCACAGTGTCTTGGCTTTCTATGCCTGAAATGGGAGCTGACTTTTCATAGTATTTATTTTATAAGTTTTCTGATTATTAAATTAGAAACAATAAATCTATAAAATGGGAAAATGCAGGCATGAATGACAAATTTTTTCTCAAGTTTAGAAGTAGAAAATTAATAAAATGTATAAAAACAGATGACAGAAAATCATAATACAAACAACTATGGGATTATGTGAACTTATTTTAGCATAAATTTATAACATGAAATATTCCTAACAAATATTCTGCAAAGTCATTGTATTTTAACTACTCAAGTAGGATTTTCTATGGCTTGGTAATTAGTCAATTGGATGTCCATGGCCTATTTTTAAAAAGTACTTCTGGGCAAATTCATAGGGAGCTTTAGGACTCTCTAGCAATGAAACAGATCTCTTTATTTCTGTCTCTCCCTCTCTCTCTATAACTGCAACTTTCAAAATAATAAATATATAGGGGCTGGTGCTGTGGCTCACTTGGTTAATCTTCTGCCTGCGGCACCGGCATCCCATATGGGCACCGGTTCTATTCCCAGTTGCTCCTCTTGCAGTCCCGCTCTCTGCTGTGGCCTGGGAGGGCAGTGGAGGATAGCCCAAGTGCTTGGGCCCCTGCACCCACATGGAAGCACCTGGCTCCTGGCTTCAGATTGGCTTAGTTCCGGTCATAGTGGCCATTTGGAGAGTGAACCAACGGAATGAAGACCTTTATTTCTGTCTCTCTCTCTCACTGTCTATAACTCTACTATCAAATAAATTTTTAAAAATTTTAATAATAATAATAAATATATAAATAAATGTGTCAAAAATTATTTAAATTGTTTTTCTGGATAGTACACTGGCCATTTACCATTTATGATAGGTTTCAAGCTAGAACTCATGTACTATCTACTCTTTCCACGCTATTTAATATTGAACTCATTATTTGCCAGTTATATATAACTTTTTATAACTTTTAGTCTTTATCCTTTAGTTCTTAATCTGAGAACATTCAAGAAAACCATCATTTGAAATTTCATGTAATCATAATAACATAAAAATAATATCAATTTTTTTTTACTTTCTATTTTTCAAGCACAGGTACTAACCAGTTATTCTATTTGTTCAAAATCTAAAGTAACTTAGATTATGCAATAAAAGTTGATTTCTCATATCTTTCAATTAAAATAAATCCAGAATGATTGTTTACTTAATTAATTTCATGAATTTTTACAATTGCAATAGAAATAGTCCAATGTACAATTGTAACATTTAATGTATTAATTTGATTCCATGTATATATTTTTTTAAACTTTTATTTAATGCATATTAATGCATATAAATTTCCAAAGTACGACTTATGGATTACAATGGCTTCCCCCCCATACCGTCCCTCCCACCCACAACCCTCCCCTTTCCCACTCCCTCTCCCCTTCCATTCACATCAAGATTCATTTTCGATTATCTTAATATACAGAAGATTAGCTTAGTATACATTAAGTATGGATTTCAACAGTTTGCTCCCACACAGAAACATAAAGTGAAAAATAATAGATGATTTTTTTTTAAATGATGATGAAATCAGAGCAGACCTATTGTCTTGTTTAATCCCAGTGAGAGTCAAGTTGGGAATTGATAATTTTTTTTTTTTTAACAGAGGATCAGTTTAGTATGCATTAAGTAAGGATTTCAACAGTTTGCACCCCCATAGAAACACAAAGTGAAATATATTGTTTGAGTACTCGTTATAGCATTAAATCTCAATGTACAGCACATTAAGGATAGAGATCCTACATGAGGAGTAAGTGCACAGTGACTCCTGTTGTTGACTTTACCAATTGACACTCCTGTCTATGGCATCAGTAATCTCCCCATGCTCCAGTCATGAGTTTCCAAGGCTATGGAAGCCCTCTGAGTTCTCCGACTCTTATCTTGTTTAGACAAGGTCATAGTCAAAGTGGAAGTTCTCTCCTCCCTTCAGAGAAAGGTACCTCCTTCTTTGATGACCTGTTCTTTCCACTGGGATCTCACTCGCAGAGATCTTTTGCCAGAGTGTCTTGGCTTTCCATGCCTGAAATACTCTCATGAGCTTTTCAGCCAGCTCCGAATGCCTTTAGGGCTGATTCTGAGGCCAGAGTGCTATTTAGGACCTCTGCTATTCTATGAGTCTGCTGAGTATCTCACTTCCCATGTTGGATCACTCTCCCCTTTATTTACTCCATCAGTTAGCGTTAGCAGGTACTAGACTTGTCTATGTGCTCCCTTTGACTCCCAGTCCCTCCACCATGACCAACTGTGAACTGAAACTGATCACCTGGAACAGTGAGATGGCATTGGTACATGCCACCTCGATGGGATTGAATTGGAATCCCCTGGTATGCTTCCAACTCCACCACTTGGGGCAAGTCAGCCTGAGCATGTCCCAAATTATACCATGTATATATTTTTTAAGATGTTTCCCATTTGAAATTTCCATGGTTATAATTTTTTTAAAAAAATTGTGACCCTGGAGAAAATGTAAATAAACATGTGTCAAAGAATGGATTTTCTCTTAAGCATTCAAAGCTATCATTAATTGGGGCCTGGGGTAAAGCCAGTGCCTGCAAATCTCAGCAATCTGTATGGGCACCTGTTCCTGTCCCAACTGCCCCACTTCCAATCCAGGTCCCTGCTAATGTGTTTGGGAAGGTGGCCGAGGACAGCCCAAGGGATTAAGCCTCTGTACCCATGTGGGAGACTCAAAAGAAGCTCATGGCTTCTGGTTCCTGGCTGCTGGCTTCAGTCTGGCCCAGCCCCAGCCATTATGACCATTTTGCAAGTGAACCAGCAGATGGAAGACCTCTCTCTCTCTGTCTTTCCCACTCTGTCTCAAAAACTCTGCCTTTCAAATAAGTAAAATTTTAAAAATCATTAAAATTCATTTGGTGGGTTGGCATTGTGCTACAGAGGGTTAAGTTGCCACCTGCAGAGCTATCATTTCATATGAGTGCTAGTTAGATTCCCAGCTTCTCCACTTCCAGTCCATCTCCATGCTCATGTGTCTGCCAAAGCAACAGAAAATGGCTCAAGCTCCTGGTCTCGACCCCTGACTTTGGCCTCGGCCAGCTCCAGTCATTGGGACTATTTGACTGGTTAACCAGATGGATGGATGATCGCTTTTTCTCTCTGTTTCTCTGTCTCTTTCTGTAACTCTGCTTTTAAAATAAGTAAATAATTATTAAAAACAAAATTTTAAAAAGTTGTGGGTTCATGTTCGTTCCTTATATGTTTTTAACAATGAGTACTTGAGATATCTCTTTAAAATTAAAAAAAACATAAATTACTATATAAGAATTAAAATTAAAAGCAACTTTCACAACATGTGAGAGTAAGCTTTGGGCCCAAAATATATCATTTCCTTTTATTTGAAAATTTATGACATTTCCCCCTCATCTTTTTCACGCAGAAATCACTGGTAATGATAATGTCAATATCTAAAAAAATTTTTTCAAGTTTAATTGTCAATTTCATTTAAGGACTTTGCTAACATTTGTATTATGTTTTTTCTCTAAGGTGTTGCTTATTTAACTCTTTTTTTACTGCTTAATGATTTTTTTCAATATATAGCTGTTTATGTTCAAGCTCACTGAGGTGTTACATCTTATTTATTTAAAGATTATATCTTCTGTTCATTTTAATAAAGCAATAGAAAATTTCATAATACACGTCCAAATGTTCTAGAATTACTCACATATACCCTACTTTCATTGAAAAAATGTCTAGTCAATTTATTCGAGCCTATGGAAGATATTGATACTTTAGGTCATATGGACATATTCATTAACTGTCAATCATGGTGATAGTGAAAATTGCATTTCCAAAATCTACATTCACACTAAGACAATGAAAACTTTGCCATGGATACAGTTTTGAAGAGTTATAATGTATAAGATTTGGAGAGAATTTCTGGACTACCTGTGTAACCATTCTTTACTTATTATTTCATTCAAGTGACTAGATATAGAAAAGTAACTATGAAAAATTTGTAAATACATAATACAACCCATAGAACCAATAAAATGATACCTTGTTAATACACAGGTTGTAACAGGGCTCAGAATAGGAAGTGCATGAATTGGCTTATAATACTCTAATTTTTTTGCAGTTATATTTATCCCTGGTTTATTTTATTTTCTAAAGCTTCTAAATTATAAGATTTAATAAAATTCTGAAAGAACGTTGCCTTCTCTGTAGCTCATAAAATCCATTCCATTTTACTTACAAATAGCATTTCTATGCACTTTTTCCTCAGGAGTTGCCACCCTAATTCTGAGAAACTGGAAGGCCAACGGCCCAGGGCTTATCTCATAACAATTTCCCTCTCTGTTTTGAATGTGTATATACTGAGTGTGTGTATGCTAAGTGTGTATATGCTGAGTGTGCATATCTTTAAAAAGGAAACTAGCTTTATACCACTGCTGTTATATAAAGTCTTACCATTATTTCCATTTTGCGTGTTGCATCTATTTTTAGACAACCAGTAATATATCCACTTATTTGTATGACCTCAAAAAACTACCTTAATTTAAACAATAAAATAATCTACAAAAGAGAATTTTACATTTGTTATAAAAGGCTATTTTCTTTTCTTATACCAAACTTAATAATCAAATATATATTGCATTAACCAGGGACCATCTTCAAAACATTTGGAATTGGATATTTTTTACTTCTTTCTCACATGGATTAAAATATTGTCACCAAAGTAATGTTGAGCTTCCATAGCTTAACCTGCGCTGTAATGTGTCTTCAAATTAGAGTTTGATGATCACTTATTGTAGCACTAATTCTCAAAGTAAGGCTAAAAAGCCATTGGGAATTCAAAAGTATCTGAATTATTTCTGTTTCCCTAAAATATGCCCACCCTCTGTCCTTGCAATAATGCCTCCCTTCTTTAGTTTCAGAACACACCAATGCCACTGTTTTCAGAATTGTTCTACATCTTCATGTAAGATTCATCTTTGATAATTTGTAAATTAGAGTGATTTTCATTTGCTTTAAAAAAAACTTCCTTACATTTATTAGCTATTTCAACACTGTGGCCTGGGAAAACAAACAAAAAAAAAGAATTAGCTACAAATATGAAGCCCACTTTGAGAAAAATCAGAAGTAATTTCCCATAAGAAAATAAACCTGAAGTTATGTACAAAAACAAAAGTGTCAGTAACTTAATATTTGTGGATAATTTAGGAGACTTTTTGAATATAAATGGTCAGGAAAAATTGTGACAGTCATGCACATGGACAAAAGAGATTAGTGGGTTTTCTTTCAATAGAAGGCTGACTGTCAGTCCGTGGACTCTCTGGGGAGTTTCTCATTTGAGAGGGACTTGTACCTTTGAATGCTTTCCACTAAGCTATTTTGTGACTCTTGAAATAGAAGTCAACTTGAAGAAAATTGAAAATAATACGAAGTCTTCCTATTCATAGAAATGAAAACGTTCTTCTTCACACTGATGCAAGAGAATTTTAACTGGTGGTAGACATAAATTGCTGTGATTCAAATCTTGTTTTATTGTTTTTAAATACTTCTTACCTCATTAACTAATGTGTTAGAAAGTTGATAGAAGCACTTTATAAATTTTTATGAGAACAATGGTATAACTTTTTGAAAGTTTACCTGAACTAAGTAACTATGGAAATATATCTATAGAGAATAAAATCATATTAGTGCAGCATGTCATAATTATAAACAGATTATGTTTGAGACATTGTGTTCTCATGAACCAAGCAGTATTATATTTTAATACAAATAACTTTTTTCATACAATGTTTTGCATTGAAGTATCTGTAACCTAGTTTCCTTTGATACAGGTTGTGCCCTCACAGTCTGAGTTACTGTGTTAGATCTGTCTGTCTGTTGTGAGAAGATTGTTCAAGAAAAGAGGAACAACAATTCTAGTGTCAGAGGACAAAGATTGTACTCTGGACTGTCCATGGCTTCAAGATAAGATGGCTAGGTAGATTCCAACGTAAATCACAGAATTTTTTTTTTTAAGATTTTATTTATTTATTTGAGAGACAGATCTACAGAGAGAGGGAAAGACAGAAAGAAAGGTCTTCTATCTGCTGGTCCACTCCCCAAATGGCTGCAACTGCAGGAGCTAGGCTGATCTACAGACAGGAGCCAGGAGCTTTCTCCCGGTCTCTAACATGGGTGCAGGGTCTCAAGTACTTGAGACATTTTCCACTGCCTTCCCAGGTCATTAACAGAGAGCTGTATCAGAAGAGGAGCAGCTAGATGGATGCCTGCACCAGAGGCGAAGCTTAGCCTACATTAGGGGAAAGAGGAACTCAAAAGGAGTTCAGATTTTCCTGCAGGCAGGTGAATTTCACTTATTTCCATTCACTGAGAGGCAATTCTTGACATGATTAGAAAGACTTGGAGAAGTCCATAGAATGGACTGAGAGGGTGGCATTTCCTGGACTCCTTTGGTTTAAATCAAATATTTTTTTGAAGACTTTCTCCAAATACTAATAACTTTTTTAAAATTGTTTTTATAATCCACCATCAAATTTCATATTTCTAGTAGCAGTTAAAGTTAAAAGTAACAGGAAAATTGCTTTATTAAGTTTTTTTCACCTTTTCCTTTTTCTCTTGTATTTGATCTGCATGAATAGACTTCCATAATTTCTAAATTGCTTATGGCTGGAACTTGGAAGCATTTACCTGAGATACTAGAGTAAGAAAAAAAATAGTCTAGGATGGTTTGAGAAATCTAAGATAACAGGAAAGTTTATGAAATTATGTGCTATTTGGTTATATAAATATATTTCAGAAAAATAATTCATCTAAAATCTACAATAGCAGAAAACTTTTGTACCTATGGTATTTTCCTTAAAAAATAGTCCTTTCACATTTTCTGGCAAAATTTTTAGATTTAAATGTATGACTCTAAGAAAGTACCTTAGTTCCATTAATTGAATATATTGTAACATGTGCTGTGTTTTAATATTGCTTCACATTTAATTTAGAATGCCTTTCAGAGGAGCTTTAAGTAATATCTGGGAAATACATTTATTATTAAAAAACAAAATGATTTGTAATTTATGATTGATTTATTACTGTATCCATTCAATGCATTTTTATTGAGTGGCATTCTGTGCCAGGCACAGAGCAAAGGTGAGGGGGAGATTAGAAGAGCCTGTCATCCAAACCTCAAAAACTTGCAATAGTCAAATCATACTGTGGTTGGCACAGTAGACGAAAGGAAACATAGCACAATGAAAACAGGGTACAATGAAATTACAAAGACGGAAGGTATTAAGTCCAACTGGCACTGGCATCGTTTATAGAGACCTCCAGATGTAGGGGCTGTGAAGATGAGAAGTTTATTGGCACAAATGTAGGAAGGGGTTGAGTAGGTATTCTCTAGGAAAATGTACACTCCAGAGACATAGCCCCATCAGCACACAGGGAAGAGAGAGGAGGATATGAAATTCAGGCTGAACTGTACATCTCTTCCCTCTCTTATTTCCACTCTTATATTTAACATGGATCACTTTTCAATTAAATTTAAATGTCTAAGCTCAGAAATAATAAGGAATAAAGCAGGTACTAGAAGCTAAATCTTGACTCTACCTCAGTTTAAGTATGTCACAGTTATATACAAATAGTGAAAATTTTCTTAAGTAGCAGGAATTTTATTTTGATTTGTATTTTTTTCTTGCAAATAGGTTAAGTAAAGATTGTTTGGAATAAATGTCAAACTTATTTAAAAACACATTGCTTCAGAGTTATTCCTTGAAGTATTAAGTTCAAGTTTTTGCATATAATACTATAATAGAAATATCTGATAATACAGATTTGCAAAGGAAATAATAAAAATCCACATTAACTATTTTAAAAAGAGATAACCAATTATATAGAAATTTTATTTTTTTAAAAGATGAGATTCAGTATTCAAAATAAATTTGTGAAAGTTTCTTTAAACTACCATTATACATGTGGAATAAATTTTCCATATCTTCAATGTAATAAATTGGAGGTTTATTTTTAATATGAAATAGATCCCTTGGTAAAATTAGAGCATATAAATACCTTTTACTCTCAAAAAGTCTAAATATATATTTTAGTATTAAATTTCATGTTGAGGTCAAAAATGACCCCAAAGGGGGCATCCCTTAAATTTTGTTAGGCGTTTCCATTATTCTACAAAATCTATGTTAGAGATGTTTTTAAGTTATAACAACTCTTCCAGCTAGAGTTTCTAGCTATTTATGTCACACTGAAAAGTCAAGTGAACTATAGATTAGAACCATGGAGATTTGTCCCCTACTTTGAAATGGTCAGGACAATAAAGACCACCATTATGTTTCCATGATGCTATTTGACTTTGATATAGATTCTTGCATTATCTGACAATACTATTCAATTTGCAAAACTAGCCCTAGTCATTTTTAAGCACTCAGTATAATGGGAAGAATTCCAGTGTTTTGTGTTGGTTTTTAGAGAGGGCCTTGTAGTGACCACACTGGTACCTTCCATTTTTCTCTTTTAACAGTTGGGTTGCTGATCTCACAAATCATATTTCCGTTGGAAATGAAAGGTGCACCGCTGCCAGCATTTTGTTAGAAATAATGACACACTTTACTACCTGTAAGTGCTGACTGAGTGCTTCTGCCTTTTCTTCCCAAGGTGACTGTAACACAGATTGATGAAAGATTCTGCAGGACGACAAAGGTTAAAGATGCAGACCTGGAGCTAGAAGCCAGCACTGACACTGATGAAGTGGATTGCAATGGGAATGCCCACATTATTGTCCCATCCTCTGATAACCAATGTAATATGAAAACTGACTACAGAAGAAAGCAACAAATTAAATCCATTAATCAAGCATATCTCTGCTAAACAGTTGTTCTAAGGTGATGAACAAGTGAAAAATTTACTGTTTGTTTTCATGCTTGCAAGGATTGGGGAAGAAAATTAATTATAAGGTACTGGCCACACTATTAGTTAAATTTTTCTTGAGGAAACTATTTATTGCTTTGTCAAAGGACAAATGAACCTCATTAGGGAGATTAGTTTCAGTTAGTAGTTTTGCATTAGGATACACTAATAATGCACACTTCGAAAGATACCCTGTATAAAATTACGATCATTGAAATCCATTTTTTTTTTTGCTTCTTAATTTACTACCTGTTCAAAAGTGACCACTCTATTACCTACCATGAAACCAGAAGGAAATTGAGTGTAGTGTCGCCACCTTTCACCCAAGTGCCTGGAGGAGAACTCTGAGTGTGGACTCTGAGTGTTGTCATGCTGAACTTATTTATGCAGGAGCTTTAACTTGGCCATGGCATTTTACTCTTACGTTGAAGCATGTCAAGCAGGGCTCCATGCCAAAAGCAATTTTTGATCAGCCCCTTTGAAATCCTTTTCTTTTGAAAATGTCTTAAGTGCCTTGGACAAATAGCAAGCTGACATATGGTATTCCAAATTTCCCTTCCGTCCATACTGGGCAAGGAAAGGCAAGGGAAGTGCCACTTTGCTATCAATCCTGTCTGGTGAGTGGGCTGAGGCCCCTATGTCTGCCGCGGTGGGTGCAGTTCAATTTCAATGTTCATTTAATCCCTGGCCTTTCTGTCCAGGCTGCTAACAAGGGGGTCAATTACGGCTCTATGTGAGTGGAAGTGCCAGATGGCAGACACCTGTCTTCCCCAACCTAGAGTGAAACTAGACTCGACCCACAGAGAGTAAAAGTCAGCTGTGAAACAACAATGTATTTTGTGGACCCAGCTAACCCAGATTGGATGCAGACTGCTGATCCAAAATGGAAAGTTTCCATGTGTCCCATTGCCAATACTATAATCCACTAAAGACAAACCCATCTAACTCTAGCTCATTTCATACATAGGAGTCTTGTTCTCATTTATAGGAATGCAAACCAAATTGATGCTTACTGTTTTCATTTGGTTTGTTGGTTCCACTTCTTTAATGTTGCAATAGCTTTAGGGACATGGTGATTGAATGAATCAGGTCAGAACAGCAGCAGTGTTCTCCGCTTCAACCCTTGAGCTCTGTTACTGAAAAATGATGGAGGTAGAGTTTTAAAACATTTCCCTCAATAGACACTGAAATTTTTCTTCCTACAGATTAACTCATGACATGATAAAAGTGCTAGTGTTTTGCTTTCAGTGAAATAATTTGAGCCTAGCAGAGTGATTTTCACTGGCCTGGAATGAGTAGGATTCTTTCAGAGTTAATGCACGTTTGTTGTTTTACAGAGGCAATGTCACACTTGAGAGCAAGATACAGACTGTATGGAGCTTAAAGGTTACACAATATAGACAAACATTTTAAAGAAAAATAGTACTAATACAAATTTGCAAATAACGGAACTAGATGCTATATTTTGGGTTTCCTAGAAACAAACTCCAGGAGCAGATGATGGGTACAATCAGCTTATATGAGAAGCAATCCCATAAGTGCAGTGAGGAAGTGAGGAAAACAATAAAGGAGTCATAAATAATAGGATAGCAATTTGAGCAACTGAGATTCCACTTAGCTGTGACCCCCTAAGAGAGACATTTAGTTCACATTTCAGTGGGCTGCACTGAGAACCAAAGAAGTTGGGAGTATGGTGGGGAGGGTTTTCAAAAATTTCTCATGAAATGCATAATATGAAAAAACTATGTACATATTTCATTTCTGTGCATCAAAATAACCTTATTTTTTATTTTTATTTTTTTCTACAAATCCCATTAAAATATTTTCAGATATTACTCTTATGACCCATTGATTGAAGATTGTTTCTGCAGGCAGTAGTTCCCAGTATTTCTTGCCTTTATTCATGCTTGTGCATGTTCATGGGTTAACACACTCATACAGCCAGAGAAAGTCCTAAGGAGGATAAGGCTTTCTGTGGAAGCCACTGGCAGGTATAGGAACTGTCCAGCAAAGCCCCCACAGAGCTTTATAGTAAGCTTCAATCCTGGGGATACTGGAAAGGTGGCAACAGCCTCTTCTACATTACATATGAAATTGAATACTTAATTACATGATAAAACGAATCATAGTTTTAAAATGAAGACAAACATGGTCCTTCTGGTGCTATCCAACTTGAAGGAATGGCAGAGGAGAAGTCAAGCCAGGTATGATAATATGCTTAAGTGAAAATCACTAAGTTATCTTTTTGTTGCAATTATAAAATAATAGTAATAGTAATGATAAATATTAACACAATCCTAGAGATTTCCCCACTATCAAAAGAGATAGTTATAAGTGAGGATCCCTGAAGCTTGGGCTTCAGTTACCTCCTAGTTTACATATATACATACATACATATATATATACACACATATACATATCTTCTATATGTATTTCAGTAATTGAATTGATTAACTACTTGTCAAAGCAATTCTGGACATCCTCCAAAATTTACAAAACATTACAAAGTTTATTTTAATATATGAAAATATCTGTGATAATTGACAAGCTATAATGAATTATGGCCTAGTTTCTCCTCTTGACACTAATGGAATTTTGAGAATAATTTTTCTGGGGAGGAATCATTCTGTTTATTTTAGTATACCTAGTGACACCCCTGACCTTCACCCATTGGGTACCAGTAGTGCATCTCCCTAGTTGAAACATACAGCAATAACAAAAAGTCTCCAGACAAAATCACATACCCCTTAAAATTACCTTAATTAAGAATCAGTGATTTAGAAAATAGGTAAAACCTCAATTAGAAAACTGACAAAAAAATTCTGGTGTCTGTTTAAATTTAGTTAATTTGCTTGTACATATTAAATCTCCACTCTGTGCCACTATATAAATTAAAGAATCATCTAATTCATTTTTTAATTACTTACCAAGGATACCATTTAGACACTGCATGAAAGAGCTGTTTTTAATGACTTATCTGGGTTATATATGATCCAAGGGGAATAAACAACATATATGCTAGAATCGTGTCTAATATAAGTGAGAATGCCTTTTTAAAAATCTCACAGAAAATGACGTTCAAGTATAAGTTTATTTTGGGACAAACCTTTTTGAAACTTCATAAAACACATTTTCCATGAACTTTTTGGAGCCCTCTCATATACATGAATTTCAAACTTTCTTCTGATTAATCAGGTTCATTTGGCACAGAAATCGGATTTCAACTGAAAATTTTACTAGACAATTCTTTTTTGAAAGGGAGTCCAGGTAATTCAAGGTTGAAAGGAATCCCGAAAGAACCAAGGCTTCTTTGGGAACCTCCTTGACTAGAAGCTGACAAAGACGCTCAGTGTTCTTTTTGATCTCATCTCCCTTACTGATAGGTACTTTCATTCACTTAGCCTTTCCATAGAGACATGGAAGATACTGCCTCTGACACTACATTTATAAAACTCAGGACCTATAAGCAAAAGGGCTTTCTCTGTCAAACATGCTCAGAAAACTCGAGGTGAAGGAGTTGGTGTATTGCATCACATTGCTATTCTTGTGCCAATCGGCACATAGAGCAGGTATTGTATGAAAACCTGTCTAGTTCCAGGTCACAGTCAGCCTAGGTATGTATCAGTAAGCAAGAAAACAATTTTCTTTGTATTTTTAAGTACAGTGGAGCGACTAGAGAACCAGCAGGGAGAAAAATCAAATAAAATGAAGCCAGTCAAGGAGATACACATTGAAAAACTTAGTACAGAATGATGCGACACAGAGATGGAGTAGGAAGCAGGGTGCTTTAGATAACCAGGAGAATGACATCTGTGACGGCCAGTCTGTGAGTGCTTTCTGAAAGAGGAAGTCAGAAACGTAAAACCACAGTCAGGAAGAAGTAACTCCCTCAACGAAAAGGGGTGTGGTTTTCTTCCTATTTGTTTACCCCCAAGATACGATGCTGAAAAACAAAACAAAAATGTAGATTATATTTCTCACTTTCCCTGTTTAACTATCCTAACTTTAAGAATACATGAGTTGGGGGCCAGCGTCATGGCTCATTTTGTTAATCCTCCACTTGACACACCGGCATCCCATATGGGCTGCAGGTTCTAGTCCCAGTTGCTCCTCTTCCAGTCCAGCTCTCTGCTGTGTATCGGGAGGGCAGTGGAGGATGGCCCAAGAACTTGGGCCCTACATCTGCATGGGAGACCAGGAAGAGGCACCTGGCTCCTGGCTTCAGATCCGCACAGCGCTGGCCATAGCGGCCATTTGGGGGGTGAATCAACTGAAGGAAGACCTTTCTGTCTTTCTCTTTCTCACTGTCTATAACTCTACCTGTCAAATAAATAAATAAATAAATAACAAGAATACATGAGTTTAAGCTTTGGACAAGAAGTTACAAAAAATTAGGGTTGTAATTCTTCTACGCCTTTCATTTGGGAAGTAATATCTCCTAAAATGTTTTTAAAATTCATGTTTATAATGTTTATTTCATAATATATATATTGCAAAATCAAATATATATTTTAAAAAACTGATCTTCATGATGATGGTAGAAAGAGTAAACAAAACATATGGATAGGCCATATTCAAATTTAGCCCGTACTATCACCAATTAATTTATACACAGTTTTTAAGCTGTTTAATAAAATAATTTTAAACTTAGAAATTCATTTTTATTTTTTTATTTGTTATCAGTGGAGTTGCACAATTCTGAAGATGACAGCTGATTAGAAAGTTAACCCTTTGCTGCCTCTGATCCTTAACTTTTTTCACACTATTTTAATTTTTGCATATTGTTTTAAAGTATTTGTTTAAAATTCTATCTCTTCTAATGACCAGGATGCTCATTAAGTTTGACACTATTTATAATTTTTTTTATCTCTAATGCTGAATGCAGTGGTTGTCATGTTATCATGGCTTAATTAATATTTTTTAAGTTAATGAATAGACCCATTTCAACAATATCAACCCTGATTGACTCTGTTCTACTTGGAGATTATTGGGCTAAAATGAAACTTAACAAAAATGAAATCATTCATTTAAACTGTTCAAAATCTGTTGTGGAAATGTAACAGTCAAATGTAAAAATGAGCATTTTTTGTAATTTTAATTAGGACATTAAGGGAGTAAGTGAGGTCTTTACCTGCAGTTGGTATCTAAGCATCTTTCTTCAATGGCTTAAGTTAAATTATATTCTCACATTAGAGAAACAGACTGGATGGTTCAAACTGACGATTGCTTAGTTCACTTTGGAGCATAATGTTGGAAGAGTCATAAAATTGTCTCCCTTCATCAGAGGTGCAATGTGGCAAGTACAGGGGTGGCCATGCAAACTCAGCTCAACCCTTCCATCAATTTAATTGGATACCATCGGGTGTTGTCTCTGTGGACCATTTCCCATGAGAAAAGGATTCTTTTTTTGTGACCTCTAATGCAGTGAAAACTATTTGGTTCAATTTCATCTTTTCCAGAAGAACAGATCTAAAGAGAAATTACAAAAGAAATGTAATAGCATTTTTACTTCTTTCTGCTGGAGGGTTTTGCAGTGTGACTGCTTTAAAACTTACTATTTTGCAAAAGCCAATTTTCTTCAAGAGGCCGTTGGCACTCAAATCAGCCGTACACTAAACTTGCCAGAATCAGACTCTGTTGAATGATGAAGAAAAAAACACTGCAATTTTATAAAGCAGAATGACTTGCTTTGTGATATTATTTATTTATTTTACTATACAATGTGTGTAAGAATTGGGATGAAATTGAGTATTTCTGGTTTAAGTTCAATGCTTAATCCACAATTTATAAACCCCAAAGCAGATATTCCATTATACTTTCAAAAAATGTAACTTTATAAGGGTTGACTACTCAGACAACTATTTCCATCAGTCAATCCCCACTATATATTCAGGAACTGGTACATATTCACCATATTGATCTATATAATCAATGTCTCCATTAGTCTCTTTTGGACTTCAGGTATTCTCATCAACCTAAACTTTATGCGTAATAGCCCTCCTTGTAATATCTCAATTTTCCCATTTTCTCAAAGAATAGCCACCTGAGTAACCCCCTCCATGGCTGCCACCCTTACCAATCACTCTGCTCATAAACTAGTTCCTTCCCCATACTTTCAGTAACTCTTTGTTAAGTTTTGATTTTTTCCCCTCCACTCCAAAATCATGACTATCACTTCTTATTTCTCTATTTCTTTCTTGATTACAGCCTTCCATACATTTTATGTTTTTACTACTATCTTTTCCCAATATATTGCTCTCAAATGTTCTGTTCCTCAATTCTATCTTTCTCCTCTGTCCATGGTGGCAATCCATATAAGCATTCAGTGCAGCCTTAGAAATAAATTAGCTACTCCTTTTACCTGCTCAAACTCTTTTGCTTTACTGCTTAAATTATTTTTCTTCTGCGCTATCAATAAGTGTTTAATTTAATTTACCAGATCAACTATGCACTGTGATTACATATGGTTTTTTAAAAGACACAGTCTACCTATACTATTGTTTTTGCACTATCATGTTCTAAATTGATATTTTAGATCACTTCAACTTTCTCAACTTTCTAACTTTTCTCTTCTGGTTGCTAAAACAAAAGCTGACTGGAAATTCACAGCAGTCTGAGACACTAGCCCATTCCCTTAGAAATGTTAGATTTTATTCCCTTAGAATTGTATGACATTTTATTCTGAGTACTAAAAATACAAATATTTTGATCCCATGAGTACTCCATCTTCATGGTTTTCTAACTCTGAAGATGAAATAATATAATATTCACACAACATAGATGCTTAGTTTTCTGATATCTTCCTTTTTATTTGAAATCTTTATTAGGAGCTTTCCCTCTGGATCTAGTTATGAGTTACAGCTAGTTCCATATTGTAAGACTCTGCCAAATTCTAGCTCATTCCGATTGCTAACTCATTACCTTCTTTTTGCAGCTATTAAAAGAGGTCCTATGGGTCTTGTCATGTAATCACTGTAAGACTATACTATAGGAGTTGGGGCTATAGCGTAGCAGGTTAAGCCACTGCCTGCAGTGCTGACATTCCATGTAGACAAAGGTTCAAGCCCAGCTGCTCCACTTTTTATCTGGCTCTCTACTAATGTGCCTGGGAAAGCAGAGGAAGAAGGCCCAAGTGCTTGGTCTCCTACACCCACAGGGAGACCAAGAAGAAACTCCTGGTTCCTGTCATCCATCTGGCCCAGCCCTGGCCATTGTGGCCTTTTGGGAAACTAACTAGCAGGTGGAAGACATAACTTTCTCTGCCTCTGCATATCCCTCTCTGTAACCCTACCTGTCAAATAAATAAATAAATAAATCATTTAAAAAAAGCTACAGTATATTCAGTACTGTCCACCTGAGCTTTACAGCTCTCCCCTTTAATATTTCTCCACATAGAACTTCAAAATTTGGGAGATGTCATGAAGTAAATAGTAGCCATGTGTTTATGAACTCCAACATATCAACTTAGCCCCATATGAAAATCAAAATGTTTTCTGGTTTCCTACTTCTCACCAGTGTGTTTTAAAGGGAACATTTCCAAGTTCCTAAGTTTGAAAAAACATTAAAATGGCAGGTGCTTACGTGCAAATATACCTCCATGTACCCAGTGTTAACCTATCACTTTCTCTAATGTACTTTTACCATCCTATTTTGTTCGTAGGTTCCTTGTCCCAAGAATGTGGGTTTTTTTTTTTTTTTTGTCTTAGCAGTATTATATATTTTGCTTATCTTCTAGAAATTCATGAAGTGTCTCAGAAAAAAGTAGCTACATATTCATGGCCTCCAAGTCTACAACCTCTGCCATCACTAAAACTTTTTCATGATTTAGCTTTTGACTCAGCAGGAGTCGGCCTGGCCCATTCCCTTATCTGTAATCCACACCCAGACACTTACATGCTTAATAGGAAAAGTTATAGCTGCCAAATGTCAGCTCATTAATGAAATATTCTCCCTTCTCCTGAGTTTTTTAGTTAGTGCAGTTGGATGTTTTCAAAAATACTGTATTTGGAAGGTATTTAGTTTTCCCTAGTAGTCGCCAACATGAACTGCACCCAACTCAAAAGCAAGTTTTATTTTATTCTAATTTTCAATTTGTCCCTTGTGACTTGCAGTATTCTTCCCTGTAAAATGAAATTTCTATCCAGCAATACTTAACACAAACTTCAGTACCTGTAAAAAGCGTTTTTTTTTTTTTTTTTTCTGACAAGGATTATCTTGTGTTTTCCTGTTGCAAATATGGAATCAGTCATTTCACTCCTTTTAGTGTAGAATTGCATCAGAGAATTGTGACCAAAAATCTTGGCATTGAGGTTGCATTTTGTATTGTTTCACAGAACAGTTGAGAAGGTGCTATCAAGCAAGTTAGAGACAGTTAAGCTTTGAAAACTAATAATCCCATGTTAATATTTCTAATTTAAACACAAGTACTGATGCAATAATGATTTATTAACATTTTTCTCACTTCCAAAAAATGTAAAGTACTATTTTTAATTTTAATTTATCACATTGTAAATCTCTTTTTCCCTTTTTGACTTATGAGTTAATGTCCAGAGATTTGTTATGAACCAGGGAAGTCTAAAAAATAATTACTCTGAAGATTCTTTTAACATCAAGAATACAGAAAGTAAAAATAATAAATAAATTATCCGCATTTGCTGAAACAAATAGATAAATTTATCCAAGGTTTGTAAATTTCAGATAAAACCTCAAACAGGTAAAGGCACAGTAAAGTGCAAAAGAAAATGATATAGCATGGCGTTATATAATATAGCATAGAATTTTCCTTTGTTTTGTTTCCTAAAACTTACTTTTTCTTTGTGACAGTAATGTCATTATGTATGTATTTAATTGCTCTAATTTTAACCATTTCATTGCATCCTCACAGGAAACAAATGGTAACAACCTAGACTAACACTGTATATTAAGTTCTACAAGTATCAGGTGGGATGAACACCATTTCCACGAGTATTCATATTTCAAAGGAAAACATGGAGAGGCAGATTTTATCAAAAAAGACAGAGAGAGAACTGGAACCCTTTAAACCCTGGAGAAAATTCATTTGCATTTTGAAAATTTGCTATAGGAGCATAAGCCTTTGGAGCCAGTGTCATAGTGCGGCAGATAAAGCTATGCCCTGGGAAATCCACAACACATATGGGCGCCAAGTCTTGTCCTGGCTGCTCCATTTCTAATCCAGCTCCCTGTTAATGGCCTGCTTTTTTTTTTTTTTTTTTTTTTTTTTTTTTTTTTTTTTTGGCCTGGTGTACAAAATGACCTAAGTGCTTGGGCCCTTGCCACCCACGTAGGAGACCTGGATGAAGTTCCTAGCTCCTGGCTTCAGCCTGGCAATGCCCTCCTGTTGTGGGCCTCCAAGAAGGGAACTACTAGATGGAAGATCCCCTCTCTATCTATTCTCTCTCTCTGCAACTCTGACTTTCAAACAGATAAATAACACTTTAGAAAAGAAAGAACCTAAGATTTTCCCACCCCATTTCAGAGGAGCAAAGGAGGTTTTCCCTCCTTTTATAAAAGCTGGGAATTGGTAGCCTTCCTTGTGCATCTAAATTGAGAATATTCATTGACTTTGTCTGTCACCAATGAATTAG
This sequence comes from Oryctolagus cuniculus, assembly GCF_964237555.1. Classification (NCBI taxonomy): domain Eukaryota; kingdom Metazoa; phylum Chordata; class Mammalia; order Lagomorpha; family Leporidae; genus Oryctolagus; species Oryctolagus cuniculus. Next base: position 38,613,994 of record NC_091435.1, read on the forward strand.
CTGAATTTCCAACTTCTGGGTATTGTATTACCACGGTGGTAAGTTCTGGGCAAGAAGTGGCCAAACCACTATCTGCTGAATGATAATTAACTAGAAATCTGCATCTGATTCAAAGCATACTCAGGATAAAATGAATGGAGGGGAATAGTCTATTAATTTTGAAAACTAGTTATTTGTAGTTTTAAAATTCATATTTTGTGCATGGGTGGTCTTGAACAGACTCAATTCTTCTTCCTTTCTTTCTTGAAGTTCCCAGGTATAACTGCTGAATATGCTGGGAGGGCAAAATTCTGAGATACAAAGAAATGATTGTGGCCTGTATTATGGTGCAGTGGTTTGAGCTACCACCTGCAATGCTGCTGGTATACCATATGAGCATTAGGTCAAGTCCCAGCTGCTCCATTTCTAATCCAGCTCTCTGCTAATGTGCCTGCAATAAAGTAGTGGGCCCCTTCCACCCATGTGGGAGACCTGGAAGGAGTTCCATGCTCCTGGCTTTAGCCAGGCCAAGCTGTGGCTGTTATGGCTATTTTTTTGAAGTGAACAAAGAACTCCTCCCTCTCCCCCTCCCCCTCCTCCTCCCCTTCTCCAACTCTGACTTTCAAATAAAAAGAACTGGTCAGAACAGTTTGCCTCTGTTTCTCCTCCTCTAACTTCAGTCCAATAATGTTACCTCAAGCATATGAAGCTCAGAGTAGACACCTTAGAAGAACCCTCAGATTCAGTGTAACACAATTGAGTGCTCATTGATCAACTCTCCACAAATCTGCTATCCTTCGATGCCTACTCGGAATAAATAAACCAATTTCATGTAACTTATGTACCAGTGTTCTCTCTCACATAAATGGCAGACATTGGCATTAACCAAGGTACAGGGTTATCTAGAATCCTTCCTTGTGACTGTTAGAAAATTCCCAGCATATAAGATAGTATTAGTAACTATACTTCTCACCTGCACATTAGACTTCCAGACCTTATTCACCCTGCTAACTGAAATTTTATGTCTTTTGATCAGTTTCCCCCCGTTTCCCCCCCTTTCAGAACCCACATCTGCCATTATTCTCTCTGCTTCTGTGCGTTTAACTTGTTTATTTCCCACATATAAGTGAAGTCATTCAGTATTTTTCTTTCAGTGCATGCTTATTTCACTGCACACTGTCCTCCAGGTTTGTCCATGTTGTCACAAATGGCAACAAACCCTTCATTTTCGGGCTAAATAACAGCCTATTGAATATATGTACCACAATCTCTTTATCCATTCATCCATCACTTGACATTTTTGAGTGCTTCTATATCATGGCTATTGTGTAGAATGATGCAGTAAATACAGGGTACAGATATTTCTTCAACGGTTTATTTATTTATTTTGAATGTCAGAGTTATTTCAAGATGCTGTTTTTATCTCCTTGGATATATGCCCAAAAGGGGGATTTGTACATATAACAGTTCTAATTTTTCCAAAAAGCTGCATACTGTTTTCCACAAATCCCCATTCTCACCAACAATGTACAAAGGTTCTCCTTTCTCCACATTCCCAACAACACTTGTTATCTTTTGTTTTGTTGATAATACCCATTCTAACAAGCATCAATTTCCATCTCATTACGGTCTTGATTGGCATTTTCCTGACAACTAATGATGTCAAAAACCTTTTCATATATCAATATGAGAATTACATAATTTCTTTGGGAAAGTGTGTGTGCAGATCCATTGCATATTTTGTAATCAGGGTTTTGGTTTTGTTCATTTTTTTATATTGTTTTGTGAGTTCCTTACATGTTTTTGATATTAACTCCAAATGGTTTGAAAACATTTCCTCCCATTCTGTAGGTTACCTTTTAATTTGTTCATTATTTTTGCTGTGCATAAAATATTTAGTTTGAGTGGGTACCTTTTTTTTTTTTTTTTTTTTTGGACAAGCAGAGTTAGTGAGAGAGAGAGAGACAGAGAGAAAGGTCTTCCTTTGCCATTGGTTCACCACCCAAGTGACTGCTATGGCCTGCGCGCTGCGCCAATCCAAAGTCAGGAGCCAGGTGCTTCCTCCTGGTCTCCCACAGGGTGCAGGGCCCAAGCACTTGGACTAGAACCCAGTGTGCTGGCGCCACAGGAGGAGGATTAGCCTAGTGAGCCACGGTTCTGGCCTGTTTTTTAACACTGATAAATTGCTATTTATTTAACAGAAAAATTTTCAATATAATGAAGAAATGGCATTTACTGATACATACATTAACAAAATATTTTCACTAAGCACCCAGTAGTTTTCAACTTTTTCACCTACAATGCCTTTTTTATTGAAGAACTAAAACTTTACATTTAATCAAGAAATTTAAAGCTACCAGCAGAGTTCCTTGTCAGCTTGAGATGACCACGTTAACACCCTTATTGTATGAGTAAAAAGGACCTGTAAAAGCTTTATTTAAACAAAACATCTGGAGGGGATTGCTTGGCTTCAGGCTGGTCATCTGGAACCACACTAAATATCTCACACACAAGTTAAAGGATAGTAAGTATGTGTCAATGATAAATAATACATGGTCTCTGCCTACTCAAGGGAATGATGCCCAACTCTATTGAGTCCAAAACCACCAACCCACAGAGATGGATGCAAATCCCTAACCTCCCAAGGATAACCAAGCAAGGGTGATAGAGGGGTCAGTGAAAGTCTTGTGTTCTGAGGCTGCACGGGAAAGGGTGTAGAGGCCACACTGGGAAGGTGAGTGGCCATCAGTGAGCTTCGAGGGCAGGGGCAAACAAAACCCAAGTACACAAGTGCTGAGTGCACAGGAAGCAGTAGTGCACATGTTTTGGGAGAAGGGGTAAAATTTAATAGGAGATTGTAAGGGAAAGGAAGACTACATCCAACAAGAGGGCAAAACGTCTCGCCAGCACAGATGCTTCACAGCTCTTTGAGAAGGCTGAGTAGCCATGCACCATGGTGCAGCCCAGCCCCCAGTCCAAAGTTCCTCCCTCTTGTAATCAAATCCAACAGCCAGAACCTTTCTTAATGGAAACTGTCTCTGCTCCAGAAAAAGTAAAATATAAACGACACACACAAACAAAATTCCAAAAGAGATATTCAGAGTAAGCTTTCACCCCCTCCTACTTCACCTGTCCAGGCTGTCCTGCTGAGAACAGGATCTGCCTCATTACCACACTGATTCACTTCTGCAGAGCTTATAAACTGCAGCATGTCACTGCTCCTATTACATTCTCTGACAATAAAAGAAAATAAACACCACATGAAACACGAACTCACACCCAAATAAATCCAGCACCAAGTTAAGGGTCCCCTGTTGATATTATGACACTCGCCTAGTTTCTTCTGATCCTCTTCTGATCTATTTTAAAAACATCAATTTCTGTACTGCTTTGGAAGCACTGCAGACATTTAGGCATTAGTTTCTTCCTTTTGAGGTAGTTCGAACTCTGAAACAGAGCAAATGTAGATATTTTTCTAATTTTCCTAAAAAAGGCCTACATTCAACATTTCTTTAGTTGGATTCTCAGACTACTATAATTCTTTTTCTATCAGATCTTATAAACTAACCTGACAACTGGTAACAGAATTAAAAGTCACATAAATACCAAAAAAAAAAAAAAAAAACATAAGAAACTGTCGGTTCATCACACTAACAGTCTCAATTTTTCTGAAGACAAAAAAAAATTACAAAACATTTTTTATTCTTTTATTTTTTTCTGATTCAGTCTTTTTCTAAATTTATATAATGTGAACAATTTTCATGTATTTACATATACAGATATAGAGGCATAGCGCTACTTCCCACCCCTCTTCCTCCTTCCTTTCTTATTTTTCTTTGCATTTGTACAAGACATTCTTTCAGTTTAATTTATAATCATAAACTTAACACTACTAAGCAAAGGATTCAACAAATAGTAAAAAGAAAAAACCCACTGTTCTTCCAAAGTATAGACAAGGGCTATAAAAAATAATCAAATCTCAAAGTGTCAATTTCACTCCATTAGGAATTTTAGTTGCTGCATATCAGGGAAAGCATATTTGTCTTTTGAGGACTGACTTGTTTCACTAAGCATAATCACTTCCAATTGCATCCATGTTGCTGCAAAAGATAGGATTTTATTATTTTTTAAGACTAGGTAGTATTCCACGGTGTATAAATGCAGTTTTAATATCCAATCATCAGTTGACAAACATCTGGGTTGACTGCATTTCTTACCTACTGTGAATTGAGCTGCAATAGAATGGGGGTACACATAACTTTCAATACTGATTTTATTTCATTTGGGTTAATTGCTATGATTAGGATGGCTGGGTAATACGGTAAGTCTATTTTCAGATCTCTGAGGAATCTCCATACTGTCTTCTGTAATGGTTGTTCTAGTTTACATTTCCACATTTCCACCAACAGTGGATTATTGTACCATTTTTTCCCACATCCTCTCCAGCATTCATTGTTTTTTTTATTTCTGTATGAGAGCCATTCTAACTGGGTGAGGTGTAACCTCCTCGTGATTTTGTCTAGTTAGTCTGTCCACTGTCCACTGATGTAAGTAGTATAAGGAAGTCTTCTACTATTATTGTATCAGAGCCTGTGTCTCTCTTTAAGTTACATTAACACTGCTTTTAATTAGCCAGGTGCCCAGACAGTGGCTTTATATATTTACTATAGTCACATCCTGTTGAATTGATCCCTTATTCATTACATAACACCATTTTTTGTCTCTTTTAACAGTTTTTCTGTTAAGGTATGTTTTGTCTGATATTATTATGGCTACCCCTGCTCTTTTTTACTTTCTGTAATGTGGAGTATCTTTTTCCATCCTTTCACTTTCAATACATATGTATTTTTGTAGATGAGGTGTTTCATGCAGGCAGAAAATAGATGGGTCTTGTTTTTTAATACATTCAGCCTGTCTGTATCTTTTTTAATTAGACAATGTAAGCTTTTTGCATTCAAGGTTATTATTGATAAGTAACAAATTGATCCTGGCATTTTCCCATAAGTGTTCCTATTGTTTGCTTTGGATTTCCTTTATATGTTTACTAGGAGGTTTTCTGCCTTCACATTCTTGCATGATGCTGACTGTCAGTTTCTGTATATAGCGCATCCTTAAGTATGACTGGACAAGAGATGACAAATTCTTTCAATTTCTGCTTATTTTTTGAAAGGTCTTTATATAACACCTTAATTTATTATTGATAGCTTTCTTTGGTGTAGTATTCTGGTTTGATAGTTTCTTTCTTTTAGAATGTGGACTATGTCTCTCCATTTCCTCCTAGCCTGCAGTATTTCTGATGAAAAATGAGATATTAGTCAAAATGGGGATCCTCTGAAGGTAATCTGGCATTTCTTATGTACATTTTAGAATATTGTCTTTTTGTTTCACTGTTGAAAGTTTGACTAGAATGTATCATGGTGAAAATCTTTTCTGATCATGTCTTCTAGGAGTTCTATGTGCTTCCTGTACTAGAATGTCCCTTTCTTTCTCTGAATTAAGGATGCTTTCTGCTTTATTTCACTGAATAAGCCTTCTAATCCATTTTTTCTTTCCACACCTTGAGAAATTCCTAAGACCCGTGTGTTTGGTTGTTTTACAGTATCCCATAAATCTCAGATACTATCTTCAATCTTTCTATTTTTTCTTCTTATTTGTCTTTCCTTTTTTGTCTGGGATATTTGAAAAGAGTTGTCTCCTTGCAAGGATATTATTGTTTCTGATTTACAACATCTGTTGTTAAGGCTTTCCACTGTATTTTTTATTTGACCAATTGAATTCTTCATTTATAATATTTAAGTTTGATTTCTCTTCAATATTTCTATTTCACAGGGAAAGTTTTCTTTCATGTTGTATATGGATTTCTTTTTTAAAAATATTTTTATTTATTTATTTGAAAGAGTTAAAGGGAGGCAGAGGCAGAGAACAAGAGGTCTTCCTCTTGTTAGTTCACTCCCCAAATGGCTAAAACAACAGGAAAGGGGCCAATCTGAAACCAATAGCCACTAGCTTCCCCTGGGTCTCCCACACAGGTGCAGGACCCCAAGGACTTGGACCATCTTCCACTGTTTTCCCATGCCACGGAAGAGAGCTGGATCAGAATTGGAGAAGCTGGGACTCAAACTAGCACCCACATGGGATGCCAGCACTTTAGGTGGTGTTATCCACTATGCCACAGTGCAGGCCCCATGTGTGGATTTCCTTAAGTCATGAATTTGCTTCTCATTGCTTTTGAGTAATCTTATGATTGTTCTTTTGAATTCCTTTTCAGGGATTTCATCAATTTTTTTCTTCACCTTCTGTTTTTTATTTATTTATTTATTGACAGGCAGAGTGGACAGTGAGAGAGAGAAAGAGACAGAGAGAAAGGTCTTCCTTTTGCCATTGGTTCACCCTCCAATGGATTGCGCTGATCCAAAGCCAGGAGCCAGGCTTCTCCTGGTCTCCCATGCAGGTGCAGGGCCCAAGGACTTGGGCTATCCTCCACTGCACTCCCGGGCCATAGCAGAAAGCTGGCCTAGAAGAGGGGCAACTGGAACAGAATCTGATGCCCCAACTGGGACTAGAACCCGGTGTGCTGGCGCCACAAGATGGAGGATTAGCCTATTGAGCCATGGCGCGGCTTTCTTCACCTTCTAATATTGAAGTGTTGTGTATATTTCAGTAAGTTACATTGTCTTCTTTGTTCATGTTTTTTATTTTAATATGTTCAATTTTAGGCATTAGTGAAAGCACTTCTTAGTTTTCTCCTATAATTGATTTTACTTTTGAAAAGTGAATCTGTGGCGTACTGGCACGTCTGCTCTTCTACTGGATATAAAGAGGTGTGTGCAGAGTGGGGCCAGGGAGCTCCATCAGTACCCAGGTGTGGTGCAGGAATCCAATATGACACCCACATTGGGCTAGGGAGATCTTTTTCTATTGTCAGCATACACACAGCTTTAACAGCAAAATGATACTTCCCAAAATCCCTTTTTCCCTCCTTTGTTCTCACTCTCCCTTGCCCTTTTCTTATTTTTCTGTAAATTCCTACAATGACATACCTTCGATTTTCTTTAAATCATAAGCTTAACTCCCTGCTAAATAAAGAATTCAACAAGTACTAGGTATAAAACCACTATCTCTCAAGAGTATAGAAAAGGGCTATAAATACTAACCAAATCTCAAAATGGCAATTACATTCATATACATTATATTTTTATTGTAATCTGTATATTATTCATCACAGATCAGGAAAAACATATGATAAGTGTCTTTTAGTGTCTAGCTTCTGTGCTCACTTACCCTAATAGTCTATTGTTGCATCAATTTTGGTGCAAAGAAAAGACTACATGCTTTTTATGATTTAGTAGTATTCCATCATTTATATGTGACAAAATTTCTATATCTAATCATCAGTTAATAGATATCTCAGTTAATATAATACCATATCTTTAACAGTTTTGTGAGTTGAGCTATTACAAACATGGCAATCCAGACAACTCTTTCATATGCTGGTTTCATTTCATTTGGGTAAATTCCCAGAAGTAGAATCGCTGGGTAATAGGAATTTATTTTCATATTTCTGAGAAATCTCCATACTGTCTTCTCTATGTTTGTACTAGCTTACATTCCCACAAACAGTGGATTAGGGTACATTTTTTCAAATAACCTCACCAGCGTTTGCTATTTTTTTTTTATTTTTGTCTGCTATCTATTTTAACTGGTGTGAGGGGAAACTTCATTGTGGTTTTGATTTGCATTTCCCTGAGGGCTAGTGATCCTGAGCAACTTTTCATGTGTCTGTTGGAATTTGTATCCATCTTTTGAAGAATTCCATATACTATGCTCATTTTCCAGTTAGATTACTTGTTTAGCTGTTCTTGATTTTTTGAACTCCTTATATATCCTAGATATTAATCCTTTACCAGCTGTATACTTTGCAAATATTTCCCCCAAACTGTCTGTTGCCTTTTTTACTTTGTTGAATGTTTCCTTTGTAGTGCAGAATCTTCTTAGCTTGATGTAATCTAATTTTTCTATTAATTTCTGTATTGCTTGATCTTCTGAGGTCTTATGTGTCGCTCCCCGTCTTCGTGGAGGAACGACACAGGACCCTGCGCTGTTCTTTTGTCTGCTCGGCCCTCCCCGGGTTTGCTGCTGGTTCTTCCCGGGTTGGCTACCGTCCCTTCCACCTCCGTGGAAGGGCGGTTCCCCCTGCCACTTTCCCCACTTCCGCGGGGGAGTGGCACACTGCCAGCCAGCTCTCTCGGGGGCTGCACAGGTGTTCCTTCAGATAGATGTTCCTGGTGCATGTTGTCTCTCTCCTCCTTTATAGTCCTCTTACGCCAATCCCAACTCTGCTACCCACACGCCGAGTACGCTGCTCTCCTCCAATCAGGAGCAGGTCCTGCTGCTTATTGGTTGAACTGGAGGCAGCTGCGTAGAAGCTGTTTGCTCCTCTCCCAGCGCCATATTGTGGGAGAGCAGATGCATAGAATAAGTCTTAATTCCAGTAACTTAGTCTAGTCCGAGTTGCTCCCAGTTGCTCCCCACAGATCCCCCTTTCTTTTTATTTTTGGCGTTGATACGCGCCTGTCTTCGGTGCCCCACGGCACACGCTCTGCTCTGCTTGCTAGAGTTGCCCACAGGTGCTTACAAGCCCTACCAATCAGGCAAACCGAATCCGGGTCCTCTCTTCGCCATGTTGTGAGGAGGTTTTTAGGCGCTGATGCGTGCCTGTGTTCGGTGCCCTGCAGCACATGCTCTGCTCTGCTAGAACTGCCTGCAGGTGCTTACAAGCCCTATCAATCAGGCAAACTGAATCCAAGCCCTCTCATTGCCGTCTTGTGGGGAGACTTATTGGTGTTGATAATGTGCCTGTCTTCGGTGACCTGCAGCCGCCCACAGGTGCTTATCATCTTACTAATCAGGCAGACTGAATCCAAGCTCTCTCATTGTCATGCGTGTTGTGGGGAGGCCTTATTCTTCTCTATTTCTCTATCTCCGGGCATTCCTATCTCTCCTATTTTACTTCTATCTGCCAGCATTCCTATTTTTCTCATTTTACTTCTAAACTTCTGTTTCCCTTATCCCCGCGGCTTCCCGGCGCCCGCCCCGAGGCTGCTTCATTTTCCCTAACATTTTTCTCTACCCGTTATGTTTCCTAACTTTTCTTCCAACAATATTCCCCTCTCATTTCTCCTGGCTTCTCCCCACAGTCCGTATCCGAGTCTAAGTTTCTTCTAGGTTTCACTTTCACTTTCAACCTGCAGTCCGTATCTGAGTCTAAGTTTCTTCTTGCTTTCACTTTTTTTTTTATTATTATTATTTTTTTTAAACTTTTATTTAATGCATATAAATTTCCTAAGTACGACTTATGGATTACAATGGCTTCCCCCCCATACCGTCCCTCCCACCCACAACCCTCCCCTTTCCCACTCCCTCTCCCCTTCCATTCACATCAAGATTCATTTTTGATTATCTTAATATACAGAAGATCAGCTTAGTATACATCAAGTATGGATTTCAACAGTTTGCTCCCACACAGAAACATAAAGTGAAAAATAATAAAATAATAGATGATTTTTTTTAAATGATGATGAAATCAGATCAGACCTATTGTCATGTTTAATCCCAGTGAGAGTCAAGTTGGGAATTGATAATTTCTTTCTTTTTTTTTTTTTTTTTTTTTTTTTTTTTACAGAGGATCAGTTTAGTATGCATTAAGTAAGGATTTCAACAGTTTGCACCCCCATAGAAACACAAAGTGAAATATATTGTTTGAGTACTCGTTATAGCATTAAATCTCAATGCACAGCACATTAAGGACAGAGATCCTACATGAGGAGTAAGTGCACAGTGACTCCTGTTGTTGACTTTACCAATTGACACTCCTGTCTATGGCATCAGTAATCTCCCTATGCTCCAGTCATGAGTTTCCAAGGCTATGGAAGCCCTCTGAGTTCTCCGACTCTTATCTTGTTTAGACAAGGTCATAGTCAAAGTGGAGGTTCTCTCCTCCCTTCAGAGAAAGGTACCTCCTTCTTTGATGACCTGTTCTTTCCACTGGGATCTCACTCACAGAGATCTTTTGCCAGAGTGTCTTGGCTTTCCATGCCTGAAATACTCTCATGAGCTTTTCAGCCAGCTCCAAATGCCTTTAGGGCTGATTCTGAGGCCAGAGTGCTATTTAGGACATCTGCCATTCTATGAGTCTGCTGAGTATCTCACTTCCCATGTTGGATCACTCTCCCCTTTATTTACTCCATCGGTTAGCGTTAGCAGGTACTAGACTTGTCTATGTGCTCCCTTTGACTCCCAGTCCCTCCACCATGACCAACTGTGAACTGAAACTGATCACCTGGAACAGTGAGATGGCATTGGTACATGTCACCTCGATGGGATTGAATTGGAAGCCCCTGGTATGCTTCCAACTCCACCACTTGGGGCAAGTCAGCCTGAGCATGTCCCAAATTATACATCTCCTAACTTCTTTCCCACAGTCCGTATCCGAGTCTATGCCTAGGCTTTCAATAGCTTCTTATGTGTCGCTCCCCGTCTTCGTGGAGGAACGACACAGGACCCTGCGCTGTTCTTTCGTCTGCTCGGCCCTCCCCGGGTTTGCTGCTGGTTCTTCCCGGGTTGGCTACCGTCCCTTCCACCTCCGTGGAAGGGCGGTTCCCCCTGCCACTTTCCCCACTTCTGCGGGGGAGTGGCACACTGCCGGCCAGCTCTCTCGGGGGCTGCACAGGTGTTCCTTCAGATAGATGTTCCTGGTGCATGTTGTCTCTCTCCTCCTTTATAGTCCTCTTACGCCAATCCCAACTCTGCTACCCACACGCCGAGTACGCTGCTCTCCTCCAATCAGGAGCAGGTCCTGCTGCTTATTGGTTGAACTGGAGGCAGCTGCGTAGAAGCTGTTTGCTCCTCTCCCAGCGCCATATTGTGGGAGAGCAGATGCATAGAATAAGTCTTAATTCCAGTAACTTAGTCTAGTCCGAGTTGCTCCCAGTTGCTCCCCACAGATCCCCCTTTCTTTTTATTTTTGGCGTTGATACGCGCCTGTCTTCGGTGCCCCACGGCACACGCTCTGCTCTGCTTGCTAGAGTTGCCCACAGGTGCTTACAAGCCCTACCAATCAGGCAAACCGAATCCGGGTCCTCTCTTCGCCATGTTGTGAGGAGGTTTTTAGGCGCTGATGCGTGCCTGTGTTCGGTGCCCTGCAGCACATGCTCTGCTCTGCTAGAACTGCCTGCAGGTGCTTACAAGCCCTATCAATCAGGCAAACTGAATCCAAGCCCTCTCATTGCCGTCTTGTGGGGAGACTTATTGGTGTTGATAATGTGCCTGTCTTCGGTGACCTGCAGCCGCCCACAGGTGCTTATCATCTTACTAATCAGGCAGACTGAATCCAAGCTCTCTCATTGTCATGCGTGTTGTGGGGAGGCCTTATTCTTCTCTATTTCTCTATCTCCGGGCATTCCTATCTCTCCTATTTTACTTCTATCTGCCAGCATTCCTATTTTTCTCATTTTACTTCTAAACTTCTGTTTCCCTTATCCCCGCGGCTTCCCGGCGCCCGCCCCGAGGCTGCTTCATTTTCCCTAACATTTTTCTCTACCCGTTATGTTTCCTAACTTTTCTTCCAACAATATTCCCCTCTCATTTCTCCTGGCTTCTCCCCACAGTCCGTATCCGAGTCTAAGTTTCTTCTAGGTTTCACTTTCACTTTCAACCTGCAGTCCGTATCTGAGTCTAAGTTTCTTCTTGCTTTCACTTTTTTTTTTATTATTATTATTTTTTTAAACTTTTATTTAATGCATATAAATTTCCTAAGTACGACTTATGGATTACAATGGCTTCCCCCCCATACCGTCCCTCCCACCCACAACCCTCCCCTTTCCCACTCCCTCTCCCCTTCCATTCACATCAAGATTCATTTTTGATTATCTTAATATACAGAAGATCAGCTTAGTATACATCAAGTATGGATTTCAACAGTTTGCTCCCACACAGAAACATAAAGTGAAAAATAATAAAATAATAGATGATTTTTTTTAAATGATGATGAAATCAGATCAGACCTATTGTCATGTTTAATCCCAGTGAGAGTCAAGTTGGGAATTGATAATTTCTTTCTTTTTTTTTTTTTTTTTTTTTTACAGAGGATCAGTTTAGTATGCATTAAGTAAGGATTTCAACAGTTTGCACCCCCATAGAAACACAAAGTGAAATATATTGTTTGAGTACTCGTTATAGCATTAAATCTCAATGCACAGCACATTAAGGACAGAGATCCTACATGAGGAGTAAGTGCACAGTGACTCCTGTTGTTGACTTTACCAATTGACACTCCTGTCTATGGCATCAGTAATCTCCCTATGCTCCAGTCATGAGTTTCCAAGGCTATGGAAGCCCTCTGAGTTCTCCGACTCTTATCTTGTTTAGACAAGGTCATAGTCAAAGTGGAGGTTCTCTCCTCCCTTCAGAGAAAGGTACCTCCTTCTTTGATGACCTGTTCTTTCCACTGGGATCTCACTCACAGAGATCTTTTGCCAGAGTGTCTTGGCTTTCCATGCCTGAAATACTCTCATGAGCTTTTCAGCCAGCTCCAAATGCCTTTAGGGCTGATTCTGAGGCCAGAGTGCTATTTAGGACATCTGCCATTCTATGAGTCTGCTGAGTATCTCACTTCCCATGTTGGATCACTCTCCCCTTTATTTACTCCATCGGTTAGCGTTAGCAGGTACTAGACTTGTCTATGTGCTCCCTTTGACTCCCAGTCCCTCCACCATGACCAACTGTGAACTGAAACTGATCACCTGGAACAGTGAGATGGCATTGGTACATGTCACCTCGATGGGATTGAATTGGAAGCCCCTGGTATGCTTCCAACTCCACCACTTGGGGCAAGTCAGCCTGAGCATGTCCCAAATTATACATCTCCTAACTTCTTTCCCACAGTCCGTATCCGAGTCTATGCCTAGGCTTTCAATAGCTTCTTATGTGTCGCTCCCCGTCTTCGTGGAGGAACGACACAGGACCCTGCGCTGTTCTTTCGTCTGCTCGGCCCTCCCCGGGTTTGCTGCTGGTTCTTCCCGGGTTGGCTACCGTCCCTTCCACCTCCGTGGAAGGGCGGTTCCCCCTGCCACTTTCCCCACTTCTGCGGGGGAGTGGCACACTGCCGGCCAGCTCTCTCGGGGGCTGCACAGGTGTTCCTTCAGATAGATGTTCCTGGTGCATGTTGTCTCTCTCCTCCTTTATAGTCCTCTTACGCCAATCCCAACTCTGCTACCCACACGCCGAGTACGCTGCTCTCCTCCAATCAGGAGCAGGTCCTGCTGCTTATTGGTTGAACTGGAGGCAGCTGCGTAGAAGCTGTTTGCTCCTCTCCCAGCGCCATATTGTGGGAGAGCAGATGCATAGAATAAGTCTTAATTCCAGTAACTTAGTCTAGTCCGAGTTGCTCCCAGTTGCTCCCCACATTATGCAAAAAATTGTTGCCGATGCCAATGTCTTTCAGTGTTTCCCCTATGCTTTCCTCAAGTAATTTGATGGTTTCAGGCCTTTATTGGATCCCTCACCTATTGTGAATTGATTTTTGTATAGGCTGTGAAGTAGGGGTTTGGTTTCATACTTCTGCGTCCAGAGATCCATTGTCCTAATGCCATTGGTTGAAGAGACTGTCCTTTCTCCAGAAGTGCTTTTTGTTCATTCATCAAATATCACTTGTTTGTATATGGGTAGATTAATTTCTGGGATCTCTACTGTATTCCCCTGGACATGATGCCTATTTTTGTGCCAGTATTAAGCTGTTTTAATTATAACTGCATTGTACTATGTCTATAAATCTGAGATTGTGATGCTTACAGCTTATTTTCCTTATTTAGGAATGTGTTAGCTAATTGAGTATCTTGTGATTCCATTTTAACTTTAGGGTCATTTTCTCCAGCTTTGAGAACAATGTTTTTGGAATTTTTATTCAGATTGCAAGGAATCTCTAAATTATCTTGGGTTGTATGGCCATCTGGATGATATTAACTTTTCTAATTCATCAACATTGAAGATTTTTCCATTATTTGTGCCTTTCTCTATTTATTTCCTTGATCTTTTTGTATTTTTTGTTGCAGAGCTATTTCACAACCTTGATTAAATTTATACCAAACTATTTAAATGTTTTTGTAGCTATTTTGAATGAGGCTTATTTTGTAATACTTTTCAGTCATGGCATTGGTTGAATACAAAAAAGCTATTGATTTTTGTGTGCTGATTTTATATTCTGCAAGTTTTCCACATTTCTTTATGGGTGCCAGTAATCTCTTAGAGGAGTCCTTTTGTTCTCCAATTTATAGGAGCATATCACTTGCAAACAGGAATAATTTGACATCCTCCTTTCCCATTTGTATTCTTTTAATTTTTTATTGTCTAAAGGATCTGCCTAAAGCTTCCAGGCCTATATTAGTAATGGTAAGGATAAACCTTCTTGTTGGTTTCTGATGTTATTGGAAATACTTCCAGCTTTTTCCCATTGTATATAATGCTGGCTGGGCATTTTTCTTACATTCTCTTGATTGTGTTAACTTATGTTCTTCTATACGCAATTGGCTTAAGGTTTTTATCATGAAAGGACCATGTGCTTTATCAAAAGCTTGCTCTATATCTTTTGAGATAATATTATGGTTTTACTTGTTCAGTTTCTTAATTTGATGTATCATATTTATTGATTTGTGTATGTTGAACAATCCCTACATCCCAGGAATAAATCCCATTTGGTTTGAGTAAATGATCTTTCTGATAGTTTGTTGATTCTAATAGCTAGTATTTGTTGAGGATTTTTTTCTTCTAAGTGCATTTAGTGATATTGGTCTATGATTCTCATTCTTTGTTTTATCTTTTTTTCTGGTTTTGGAATTATGGTGATATTTACCTCAATGGAAGAATTTTGGGGGATCTCTTACCCTTCAGCTGTTTTGTATTATTTGAGAAGAATTGTAGTAAGTTCTCTTTTAAAACTTTGGTAGAATTCATCAGTGAAACAATCCAGTACTGGGTTTTTACTTTTCGGAGAGGTCTTTATTAATGACTCAATCTTTTTTTTTGGCTATTTGTCTATATAGATTTTGTATGTCTTCATGACTCAGCTTTGGAAGATTGTATGTTTCCAGAACTCAATCCATTTCTTTTAGATTTTCCAATTTTTTGACATATAGCTGTTTGCACTAATTCCTGATGTTTATTTTCAGTTCTGTGGTGTCCACTGTAACATCTTATTATCTACTCTCATTTTATTAATTTGATTTCCCCATTCTTTTGGCAAGTGCAGCAAATGATTTATCTTTTATTTATTTTTCAAAAGAAAAAAAAAAACCCTACTCTTCATTTCATTGATATTTTGTATTATTTTGTTTTTTGGCTACATTTTTGTTTATTTCATCTACATTTTTTATTATTTCTTTTTTTATACTAAATTTTATGTTGTTTGTTCTTCTTTCCTACATCTTTGAGAATCATTGTTAGGTCATTTATTTCATACTTTTCCAATATCCCGATATAGGAACTAATTGCTATAAACGTTCCTCTTAAGGCTACTTTGGCTATATCCCATAAGTTTTGATATGTTGTTATCTTCTTGCATTCTAAGTTTTTTATTTCTCTTTTAATTTTTTCTATGAACCTCTATTCATTCAATGATACGCTGTTCGGTCTTCATGTATTTGTATATTTTCTAGAGTTTCTTAAGTTTTTAATGTTCAACTTCATTCCATTGGGTCCAAAAAAGATACATGGTGTGATTTCAATTTCTTTGAATTTTTTGAGACTTCCTGTATGGGCTAGCTTCTGATCTGTCTTACATAAAATTCTGTGCCTGGATGCAAGGAATGTCTGCTTGCAGCTGTGGGATGAAATGTTGAAATGTTATGTAGCAATTGGATCTATTTGGACTATAGTGTAGAATAGCTCTGTTGCTTCTTTGTTGATGTTGATTATTTTGTCTAATTGATCTATTGATGAAAGTGAGGTGTTGAAGTCTCCCTGTATTATTATATCAGAGCCTATGTCTCCATTTAGATACATTTACATTTATTTAAAATAGCCAGGAGCCCTATCATTGGCTGCTATACATTTACTATTGTCACATATTCCTCCTGAATTGATACTTTCATCAATACATAATGTCATTTTTTGTCTCTTTTACCAGTTTTTGTTTAATGCTCTATTTGTTTGATATTAGGATGGCTATTCCTGTTCATTTTTTCTCTCTGTTAATATAGAATATCATTTTCATCCTGTCACTTTTAGTCTGTACATATCTTTGTTGGAGAAAGTGTTTTTTATAGGCTGAAAACAGAAGGGTCTTGATTTTCATCCATTCAGCCAGTCTGCATCTATGAATCATAGAATTTAAGTTGTTTTCATTCAAAGATATTATTGATAAATAAAAACACAGTTGACATTTTTCCATAAATATTCTGTTATTTGCTTTGGGTTTCCTTTGTACTGTTTTATAAAGATTTTGTTTATTTATTTGAGACGCAAAGTTACAGACAGATAGAGGGAAAGTCAGAGAGAGAAGTCTTCCATCTACTGCTTCACTCCCCAAATGGCTGCAATGACTGAAGCTGGGCCTATCTGAAGCCAGGAGCCAAAAGTTTCCTCTAGGTCTCCCACAAGGATTATAGGGGCCCAAGCACTTGAGCCATTTTCCACTGCTTTCCCAGGCCATAAGGAGAGAGCTGGATTGGAAGAAGAGCAGCTGGAACATGAACTGGCATTCGTATGGGATGCTGGTACCTCAGGAGGCTCAGCCTAGTATGCCTTAGTGCTGGCCACTTCCTTTGTAGTTTATGAATCGATTTTCCATCTTCACATTTTTCATGGTGCTCTCTTTCTATGTTTCTGTGTATAGGACATCCTTAAGTATCAGTTGAATGGCTGGATGAGGAGTGACAAATTATTTCAGTTTCTGGTTTTTTATTTGGCAATTTTTTTAATTTTATTTAATGAATATAAATTTCCAAAGTACAACTTATGGATTACAATGGCTTCCCCCCCATAACGTCCCTTCCACCCGCAACCCTCCCCTTTCCCACTCCCTCTCCCCTTCCATTCACATCAAGATTCATTTTCGATTCTCTTTATGTACAGAAGATCAGTTTAGCATACATTAAGTAAAGATTTCAAGAGTTTGCTCCCACACAGAAACATAAAGTGAAAAATACTGTTTGAGTACTAGTTATAGCATTAAATCTCAATGTACAGCACACTAAGGACAGAGATCCTACATGAGGAGTAAGTGCACAGTGACTCCTGTTGTTGACTTAACAAATTGGCACTCTTGTTTTTTTTTTTTGTTTTTTTTTTTTTTTTTGAAAGGTCTTCATGTTACTTTCATTTATAAATGAGAGCTTTTCTGTGTACAGTATTATTTTGACAGGTTTGTTTTTCTTTTAGGACTTGGACTATGCCTCTCTATTCCTTCCTAATTTGTAGGGTTCCTGATGAGAAATCAGGTGTCAATCTAATTGGAGACCCTCTTAAAGTAATTTGGCATTTATCTCATGTACACTTTCAGATCTGTTCTTTATGCTTCACTTTGGAAAGTTTGACTATAATGTGTCATGGTGAAGATCTTTTATAATCACGTTTATTAGGATCTTCATGTGCTTCCTACTTGGATGTCCTTATCTTTATCCAAATTAGGGAAGTTTTCTGCTATTATTTCATTGAATAGATCCTCTATCCCATCCTCTATTTCTACACATTTATTAAGTCCTAAGACATGTATGTTTGGTCACTTGATGGCATCCCATATGTCTTGAGCACCATATTTGTGTTTCCTACTTTCTTTTCTTTTTCGTCTGACCGAGATATTTCCAAGTATTGTCTTCTAGTTTGGATATTCTTTCTTGTGTCTAACTCCGTCTTTTGTTAAGGCTCTCCAGTGTAATCTTTATATCTGACATACTTAATTATTCATTTCTAATATTTCAACTAGATTTTTCTCCAATATCTGTATCTTCCAGCACAATTTCTCCTCAATGTCATGTATGTATCCCTTTAATTCGTGTATGTGCTTCTCTCTGTTTTTATGATCAGTCTTTTGAATTCATTTTCAGGCATTTGGACAGTCTCTTCATCTTTATATTTTAGTGTTGAAGTTGTTTTGCTCCATTTTGGTAGTCATATTGTATCCCCTGTTCTTGTTTCTTATAGTTCTACATTTATTTTTAGGCACTAATGGAAACACTTATTGATTTTCTCTAGAGACATTTATCTCTGAAGTGTGCCTCTATGGCTTTGTGGAGTATCTGCCCTTCGGCATATATAAGGAGGTGTTTTCTGGGAGGGACCAGAAAGCTCAGGTCAGTACTCGAGGGTGGAGCAAGAGTCCAGAGTGACTCCCAAGTTTACTATGATGGATCCCCTCTATCATCAGTAGGGGAGAAGTTATGATTCTAGTGGTCAGTGTGATCATGAGCACACTCCTCTTTCACGGTGACCAGCTGCCCAAGGTAAGGCAACAGTGGGTACACAATCCACCCACACAGGGAAATGAGCCCCACAAAGGATCTATGCACTTCTCAGTGTGAGTGTGGAACCCTCTGCCATGACCCACCACAGGCACTGAAGAAACTCAGAGTTTCTGAAGCTAGACACAGTGATTACCCAAAGACCCAGCCACACCCCACAACCTATTGCACAGTCACAAAATTCACAGCCACTTGTGCAAGGCTTCTGCTTCCACAGGGAGCAGGGGAGTCACAATCAATCCTTTGAGTCTACCCCATCCACAAAGAAATTTACCCTTCCCAGTGCCAGCTGCCTACTGATAAAAGTTGGTTGGTACTCTACCTTGGCAAGTTGAGTCCAAGTGCCCTGATATAGTGATGGGAGGGGAGGGCTTCACAGGACTAAGTGGATCCTCTCTCCCACACCAACCCTCCAGATCAGATTCAATGTCAGTGAGGGCCACAAAGTTATCCTTCTGATAAAATCCCCAAGTGACACACAGTCCACAACAGCCTCTATCTGCCTTGTTAAGATGATTCTAGTCACTGGGTACCTTTGTGAGGGGAAATGGGGAAAACAATGTAGTCTCCTTTCACTGGGCTAAGTGGACCCCAGACCCCTGCCCCTGTGGTGTCTGCAGTGATGAAAATCGGGAGCTTTTTTTCTCTTGCAACTTTGAGAAATTTTCTTAATTGTTAAGTTTAGAAAAATTGACTACAATATGTTTTGGGGTAGAGTTGGTTGCATTGCATCTGGGTGATGATATTTGAGTTTCCTGTACCTTTATGGTAGCATTTTTCTCTAGGTTTGGCATGTCTTTTGTAATTGGCTCTTTGAATATTTTCCCCCCTTTTGGCATTATCATGCTTTCAAAATCCCAATAACTTAAACATTTCTTCTTTTCTTTTTTTTTCAATTTTTAAAACTCAGATAAAGTGAACAAATTTTATCCATTTCATATATACAGATTTATGAGCATAGTGATACTTCCCACCATGCCCTCCTTTCCATCTATGACCCTACCCTCCTTCCTCCTTCATATCTCATTCTTTCTTTTATTATTTAATAATCATAACATTATCCCACCACTAAGTAAAGAATTCAACAAATAGATGGTAGAGTCAAGGGCTGTAAACAATAATCATATCTCAAAAAGTCAATTTTGCTCATATACATTGCACTTTTTGTACTCTATTAGTTACCACTGATCAGGGAAAACATACAATATTTGTCTTTTGGGGACTGGCTTATTTCAGTAAGTATAATGGTTTCCAGATGCATCTATTTTGTTGCAAAAGACTGTATTTCATTCCTTTTTATGGCAGAGTAGTATTTCATGGTGTATGTATATCACATATGTTTATCCAGTCATCAGTTGATGGATATCTGTGTTGGCTCCGTATCTTAGCTATTGTCAATTAAGCTGTAATAAACATGGTGGTATAGATAACTCTTTTACATGCTGATTTCAATTGAATAAGTTGCCAGGAGTGGAATGTCTGGGTCATTTGGCAAATATATTCTCAAATTTCTGAGGAATCTTCATACCGTCTTCCAAAATGTTTTGTGTTAGTTTACCTTCCCAACAGTGTATTGGGGTATCTTTTGCCCCACATCCTCTCCAGCGTTTCTTGTTTTTGATTTCTGTTTGAGATCTATTTTAAGTGGAGTGAGATGAAACCTCATTGTGGTTTTGATTTGCATTTCCCTGATGGCTTGTGATCTGAAAACTTTTTTAACTTGTTCGTTGGGCAGTTGAGTTTCATTTTTTGAAAAATGCTTGTTAATGTCCTTTGCCCATTTCTTAACTAGATGTTTGTTTTATTATCATTGAGTTTCTTGAGCCATTTACGGATTCTGGATATTAATCCCTTACAATTGCATATTTTTTCAAACATTTTCTCCCATTCTGTTGGTGGCCTATTCCCTTTTTTAGTGTTTCTTTTGCTGTGCAAAAGCTTCTTACCTTTATGTTATCCCATTTGTCTAACTCTATGATGATAATTACAAAACATTAAAGAAATAAATAGAAGACACAAAAAAGTGGGAAAGTCTTCCATGTTCATGGATTGGAAGAATCAATATCATCTAAATGTTCATACTACTTAAAGCAATTTGCAGTTTAATGTGATTCCTATCAGATTTTAAGACAAACAACAGGGTAGTTATAATCAAAAGATTCATAATGTTACAAAAATAGACATTTAGACCAATGGAATAAAATAAAAACCCCAGAAAATAATCCATGCATGTAATTTTTGACAAAAGAGCTAAAATCAATCCCCGGAGAAAGTATTTCTTCTTTTCATGCTATCCCACATTTCCCATAAGCTTTTTTATCTACCTTGATTCTTCTACCCCTGCTAACTGTTCATTTGAATAGCCTGTTTTTGAGCTCACTATTATTTCTTCTGTTTGGCACATTCTGCTATCAATGTCTTTTTATTTATTTATTTATTTTTTGACAGGCAGAGTGGACAGTGAGAGAGAGAAAGACAGAGATAAAGGTCTTTCTTTGCCGTTGGCTCACCCTCCAATGGCCGCCACGGCCAGCGCGCTGCGGCTGGCGCACTGCGCTGATCCGATGGCAGAAGCCAGGTACTTCTCCTGGCCTCCCATGGGGTGCAGGGCCCAAGGACTTGGGCCATCCTCCACTGCACTCCCTGGCCACAGCAGAGAGCTGGCCTGGAAGAGAGGCAACCGGGACTAGAACCCGATGTGCCGGCACCGCAAAGTGGAGGATTAGCCTAGTGAGCCGTGGCGCCGGCCTCAATGTCTTTTTAATGTTTTATTTTAGTGTTGTAATTTCACTTAGTGTACTTTTCAGTTGAAGTATTTCTGTTTGACTTTATTTTATTCATTCTATTTCTCTATAAAATCTCTCCTTTAGAACATTGAGTTATTTCCCTGTAGTCTCTTGAATTTCATAGAATTTCCTTAAAACAGCTACTTTGAAATCTCTATCTAAGTATTTGGAAATTCTGATTCCTAGATAGTTTGTTTCTGGCACTTCTTTTGCTTTATGTGTGTTTATAGTTACTTGAAAGTTCTTGATTCTTGCTGATATACATTATGTGCATGCTAACACAGTCATTATAGTATTCTGGCTTCATCTGTGGCTGTTCTTGTAGAATTTCTAAGCTGTCTGTTTATTTTCTCTGACCTTATGGATACTTCTGCTATTTCAGCACGAGAGAGCACCCTAAACTATGTTTTGCTCCAGGTCTGCTGTTAATATGTTTTTACTGATTCAGTATCACATTACTCCTGAATTTAAATTTGACCAAAATCTTCAGTTGATCTGTTATTCAGAATGAACTGGGTAGTGCACAAAATGGGATAGTGAGCCTGACAAGCCTGTTCCTTGGCCTGAAGTAGACTCACACTCCTTGCCGTGTGTCCATGAATTCTACAATGCTGGATTATATCTGGAGTCTTCTGTTCACCCAGACCAGTACAGCCTGGAAGAATAATACCAAATCTCAACCTACAATGGTCTTTCTGCTACTAAGGTGTTCTCACTGCCTAGTGTGAAACCTATCAGCCACTTGTGACAGTGCCTAAGGTATCAGAATGCTCAATAAGGACCACAGAGCCCAGGTGGACATAGACTTACATCCAGAGGCTTCATTTGGAGACACTGGTCTGGGAACAGGGACCATTAGGATCTGCTGAGGGTTGAGTTTTAGCAGCTTGTGACTGAGTTCCAAAACAGTCCTGTGATTCCCCAAAGATTGTAGCAGAGGTGACAGAGAGAGAGAGATCCTTGGATACACAGGTAGCCTTATGTGAGTCACACGTGTACCTCACAGTCCCTGTGAAATCTTATATATGCACACCTGGCTTGTAGGTGGCCGGTGGTAACACTCACCAACATAAATCTATTTCAGCAGGATGCCATCAGACATATTGCAGGTCCAGAGACTGTCCACAGGCACTTGCTTTAGGATGGAAACCACTAGCATATGACCAACAATAGGCTTTGCCAGCCCAGCACTGAGTCCTAAAATCCAGTCTCATGGCCCTTTGAAGTCTTCCCAAGGTTTAATAAAAGTGAATAAGACAGCTTCTGGACACTCAAATAGTCATAGGTCCATAGGTCCATAGTCATAGGTCCCTACAAAGACTCAGGAGTGTCTGCTAAACCCGCCAGAGGTCAACAGTGACACACTCAAAATGGTTCCAAATGGCAAACCTAGAAGCCTGGCCATTTTATGAGGTGGTTGTGGTACTGATATTTCATTCATATTCCCTCTCCCAGTAGAAAGCATCTCTCCATGTCATGTTTCTTGGGATTTGGGTAAGAGATGACACCAGCAATTATTTCCTGTCTGCTTTCCTCAATGTGATTTTTATTAGGATTATAACGATGCAAGGCACTGTGGTCTATCATCTGGCTTGCATAGCTCTATCAAAGGTCAGCTGATATAGCTATTCATATTTTTGTGCCTGTGGGGAGGTAGTCACAGGAGTCTTAGTGAACCAGCATCTTGTTTTTACACTCATAAAAATAAATTTAAATTGTATGAAGTCACTAAGTACACAATTTATGACTCTAGGTAACAACCTCAAAAGTAACAAAGTTTTCAAGGTATGGAAACAACTTAAATGTCCATTGACAGATGAATAGATAAAGAAATTGTGAATGGCAGTTTTCAGGGACAGAGTAGAGTAGGATTGTAAAGAAGTAAATCAGTAAGGATAAAGTTTCTGTTCTGTTCTAAAATATTCTAGAGATGTAATGTATAGCATGAGGACTAGAGTTTAGCTTTGCCATATTCTTAACTATTGCTAATATCATGGATTTTAGAAGCTTTAACTAACCTTCCCCCATCACATACACAAGGGAACATGTGGAAGGTAATGGATAAATTAGATGATTATAGTCATTCATTCAGTATTTTCATGTGTATGAGTATGTGTATCTCAAAACATCATGTGATACATCTTAAATATTATACAATATTTCAAAAGTGTTAACCATTTATAGTGTCACAAAATGTAGTCCTTCTATTTGTATTTGTATTGACACAAAAATGGTATCAATTGATTTAAATTGTTATATTCTTTGTATTAAAAACACATATTTTTCTATAAAAATGTTAACATTTTTACTTTAAGAAACTTAGTCATTATGTTTGTGCAAGAAAACAGAAACTAATCACCATTTTATTGATAATTCTGTTTTCACTGTTAAATTGTAATTTATTTTTCACATATTCACTATCAATTTTCATATTAAAAATGAAAATAGAGATTGTTGCTAATTAAAATTATGTTGTTTCTGTGGTTTTTCAGTACCAAAGTCTGCAAATATGCCTGACTGTTAAGTTCACTATTAGTAGTGGCTATACTACTGGTATGGTTTTTGAGAAACCATATAATCAAAGCATTTTTCAAAAATCCTATCAAAGAATCATTAAAGTATTTGGAAGAGGCCTCTTTTTGTTTGTATAATACCAGTAAGGACAAAAAGATAAATTATCCAATTATACAATGATTCATAAAACTTTCAGCATTCCAATACATATGAGCTCTGAGGTAGACATATATTTCCTATTTGCATTAGATATCCACATAACTTACAGGTGTCATGGTAAATATTTCATATTCTAACAATAGACTTTTCCCTATGTACATTAATTTTTTCCTCCACCTGAGGCAACATTTTCATTGCCTCCTAAATAAGAGATGTGAGAAAAATACAATATAGCCACCAACATGCCTAGACAACACTAAACTTGACTAATGAAAAATGTAGTTTCTTTACTTGCTCCATTCTGTATACTAAAATATTGCCTTAATTGTGAGTTTCAAAGGGTGAGTCACCTCTCTCAAACAATATCAGAAAGAGATATGGTAGGACAGATAGAGGCTGCCAAAACACTATGAAATGTGCATTAATTCATGAAAACACATACTACATATTCTACTGCTAAACCGTGAATATATATAAAGTGAAAATAAAGATCCATATATAGCTTAACTTTAAATTTTGTTAGCTATGCAAGTATATTTTTATTAAATGATTTTTAGAATATGATAGGTGCTTATGTGGCAAGATATAGGAGGAGTGACAAAGTAAATACACCTTTCTTGAGTATCAATTCAGAAACATTTCAGCTCAAATAGAAAACATATTTGCAAATAAATTTTTGAAGAAAAATCTTAATTATTATAATCAGTAACTATTTTAAGCTATGTCTGTTAATTTAAAAGGGATTTTTTCACCATGATTTTATTTGCTTTATAAATAATATATTTATACAATAGATGGCCACAGGCAGAGCAGACCATAAATAAATAAATAAATAATATATTTATACATAGAAATTATGAAGGATTTCAAAAAGCCTTGTTGCTTCTTCTGCCCTTATGGGCAACTTACGTTTTCAAAGATGTTTTTAAAAAAAAGCAAGTTGTAGATAGTGTCTCCCTTTGAGCAAAGAGCAGGCATACTTAATGCTCCTTATAAAATAATTTGTTTCCAAATCTCAAGCTTGATGGTCCTGTCCTATAACCCAAACCATTGTATATACAGGTACCTATCTATGCCTCTTGTGTCACCTCTGCAATATTCAGGGGCAGGTGAAACTGAGAAAAATGTGCAGATACACACTTTCCTTTCCTTTTCTGCCATGAAATACAAAGCCCTTTCTCCCTGACCAAAATTTTAATGTATTTTGCCAGCATTGATCAAATCAGAATGGGGTAGCTTGTAGAGAGGGTAAAATCTTGCAGTTTTCTTAATTTTTGGCAATCCTAACAATAAGGATAGAATGGTAACAGACAGAAATATGCTGTGACTGAGAAATGATGCATGCCTAGCTGGCTGACGCAGGTTTATGACGAGATTCCCCGTAAACTGGTTGACAATGCTTCCGTCCATGTTGTGGGTGAGGAAGTTATGGGAGTGTCCCTCATTTCCCTACTTCCTATGAAAGACTCAAAGTTAAGTGGTGGGGCCAGCGCCGTGGATCACTTTGCTAATCCTCCACCTGTGGTGCCGACATTTCATATGGGCGCCAGTTCTCATCCCGGGTGCTCCTCTTCCAGTCCAGCTCTCTGCTGTGGCCCAGGAGGACAGTGGAGGATGGCCCAAGTGCTTGGGCCCCTGCACCTGCATGGGAGACCAGGAGGAAGCACCTGGTTCCTGGCTTCCGATCGGCGCAGCTCCGGCCATGGCGGGCATTTGGGAGGTGAACCAACAGAAGGAAGACCTTTCTCTCTGAATCTCCCTCTTACTGTCTGTAACTCTACCTGCAAATAAAAAAAAAAAAATTAAGTGGTGAAGATTGGGATTGAAACAACTGTCAATTAGAAGGGTATGTTGCTTCCTGTTTTAGCAATTTCTGGGCTGATGGAAGAAGGCGCGATATAGATCAAACATTACACAGCATATTCCAGAGGTTCAGGTGATATGTAATGTTAACTGCAGATGCTGGGTCCCTGTCAGTGATAAGGACCTCGGTATTCAATTTAGATATTTTCAGGACCAAAGTTTTAGATATGTATTTAGTTGAACCATGACTAAACAGTATCTCAAAATCACATTAAAAAACTGAATTTGGGGGCTAGCTCTGTGGCACAGTGGGTAATGCCATTGCTTGCAGTGCCAGCTTCCCATATGGGCACTGGTTCAAGTCCCAGCTGCTCTACTTCCAATCCAGCTCTCTTCTGTGGCCTGGGAAACAGTAGAAAGTGACCTAATTCCTTGGGCCCCTGCACCCATGATGGAGACCAGGAAGAAGCTCCTGACTCCTCACTTTGAATCGGCACAGCTACAGCTGTTGTGTCCAATTGGGGAGTGAACCAGCAGATGGCAGACCTCTCTTTCTGCCTCTCCTTCTCTCTGTGTAACTCTGACTTTCAAGTAGGTAAATAAATCTTAAAAAAAAAAAAAAAAAAAAAAACTGTGTATTAATTGCAGAATTCAACCAATAGTATTGGGTAGAAAAACCAAGGAAAATACTAAGAGGGATGGAGTATTGGGTTGTTCATCAACAGTCAGGGCAAGGACTGATCGGGTCACTGTTTCTCATGGTGTCCATTTCACTTTAACAGGTTTCCTTTTTGGTGCTCGGTTAGTTGTCACCGATCAGGGAGAACATATGATATAAAAAAAAAAAAAAAAAAAAAAAAAAAAAAAAAAAAAAACCTGAAGGTGAAGTCTTGCTCATGAAGATATAATGCTGTTTCTCTCTCCACACCTCCTGATTCTTCCCTTTGCCTTTATTTTTATTTTTATTTTATTTTATTTTATTTTATTTTATTTTATTTTATTTTATTTTTTTGACTGGCAGAGTGGACAGTGAGAGAGAGAGACAGAGAGAAAGGTCTTCCTTTGCCATTGGTTCACCCTCCAATGGCTGCGGCAGCCGGTGCGCTGATCCGAAGGAAGGAGCCAGGTGCTTCTCCTGTTCTCCCATGGGGTGCAGGGCCCAAGCACTTGGGCCATCCTCCACTGCACTCCCGGGCCACAGCAGAGAGCTGGCCTGGAAGAGGGGCAACTGGGACAGAATCCGGCACCCCGACCGGGACTAGAACCCGGTGTGCCGGCGCCGCTAGGCGGAGGATTAGCCTAGTGAGCCACGGTGCTGGCCTACCTTTATTTTGATTTTAGCTACTTTATAGGGAATGGTAATTAGGATTGGATTTGAGATCTGCCTATCCCCAAGTAGGTCTGATGGTCACATACATCTATCCATGTAGGGGGAAACTTGGAGAGTTACTCAAGTTTTTGCGGCTCTGTTAGAAACAGTCTTGATCAAATAGGAGCACAGGGGAGGTGATCACAACATGCATCAATTCATAAAGGGGAAAAGAAGAGAATCTGGCATTGGGGGTGGGGTCATTTTGACCAATTCCGTTTATTGTTGTTGCTATGAAAAGTCCAAAAGTTAAAATCAATAATATGATGATATTAATGTTAGCTCACATAAACATTTAATATATAGTACAAAGATGCTTGATACATTAATGATATGCATTAAAATTATTTTTTCACTGAATGTTTGGGTTTCTACAATAGCATAATCCTAGGACTATAAAGACATGCTCTATATCTCAATATCTGATACCCAGTAGGTACTTAACAATATTGGACTGATTTAGATTGAAGAAAGCTTCATTCAATTCTTGTTATATAATGGAGCTCACAATGCACTGTTTGAGAGAGCATCCAGAAATTCAATGTAACTCTTTTATCATGAATATATACTTCAAAATGCTATGGATGAGAACTCAAAAATAAATACTTTATTACCAAGGCAAATAATGATCAATGGGACGATAGATATATGGATTTAGGAGGGTATTTGTTACTATCTCAGGTGGAAGAGGCTTGGGGAAAGGATGGAAATTTAAATATTACCTCTACTCCTGGTTATCTAATATAAAAATTTCTCCATGTAGCCATAAGCTATAAATTCATTCTGCCTTTTAAAAATGACTTATTCTGTCCTATGTAATAGTATATCTTGAAATTATAAAGATAGAAGGGCTGAATACTTCAAGGAATTTTCATAATGCTAACAAGAATTTTGTATACAACAGCCTGAAGAAAGTTTCCTCTTTGTGAGGAAATAAATAAAATAAAATATTTATCAAAGCCATAACTTTCATAAAAGTCATGTGCAACCAGAAATTACATTAAAATTAAAATAATCAATGGCATATTAGATATAAATTCCAAATTAAGTATAATCTACATGATACAGATATCAGGAAACTTTGTTTTCTCAGCCTTGAGTAGTTTGACCTCAGATTTATTTTTAAGATTTACTTACTTATTTGAAAGACAGTTATAGAGATACAGAGGCAGAGAGAGAGGTCTTCCACCCAGTGGTTCACTCCCCAAATGGCCATAAAGGCTGGAGCTGGGTGGATCCAAAGCTATGAGCCAGGAGCTTCCTCCAGTTCTCCCACATGGGTGCAGGGGCCCAAGTAATTGAGCCATTCTCTACTGCTTTCCCTGGCCATAGCAGAGATCCGGATCAGAAGTGGGGCAGTCAGTACTCAAACCAGCACCCAGATGGGATGCTGGTATGGCAGGCAGTGGCTTTAACCACTATGCCAGGGCGCTGGTCCCAACCCTAGATATTTTTAAATAGTAACCACTCAATATATGAGTTCCTTGAGTAGAGTAAAACATAAATTTTACCTAATTTCTCTAAGCCCCTGGGGTGGGGGAACTAGAGTTTGTTTCATCTGCCTCTAGCGGTATCACATGTAATTCTAGATATAATTCAGGGAAAAGTAGAATTTCTCCTTAAATTATTCAGAAAGTTTTAAAGAGTCTTTCCTTTTCTTAGAAAATATCAATTCTTATGATTCCAAAGCTTTACTGGTCCAGCTAGTCTGCCTCTGGGAAAACAAAAACAAAAACAAACAAAAATGTTCTCCAAAGACTTTCAATATTAACATTGGCTGGAATCAGGAGACAATTAGGTTTGCAAATGTTTAACAGATAAATTACTCTTCCCAAATGGTTAGTTTCAACCTTGGGAAAGGGTGTAGGTCAGTTCTGAATTTAACTAGGATGGGCAGCTCATCCCTAATGTGCTAGAACATTAGTATGCTCATATAGTCAAATGGGGTTTATTAATTGAGAACAGCTTTAAAAGAAGCAATGCAGGGGAATGCAATGTGAACTTTGCAGGTTTCTGTGCACCTAAAGTCCACCGGGATGTTCTTGGAATACAAATGCATTTTCCAGTCTCACTACATTGATCACATTCTATAAAACCTAAAAAAATTACTTAATTAAGTCAATATTATAATAAACTATGTCACATTAAATTAGTAAGAAGTAATGATAAATTCCACTTCCAACTTAATATTTATGGCAAGGATTCCCAGTTTGCATATCTACAGAATGAAAGGTAATCATGATCATTGAAACATTATATATTTGATGGAGAGAGAGACATAGCCTCATTTTGAATATATATTTAAGAACTAGGCAACCATTTCTTAAAATACTGGATATAAGCATGGAGGATCTGATTTTTAATTCCAAATCTCACATTTAATATAGAGTACCCTGACACTGTTAAGACATCAGACTGCTTAGTGTAAAGAATTTGTGAATAGAACTCATTAAGTAAATTATATTGCTGTTTTAAATGTTTTACCTAAGAAATCAATTTTATTATCTTAGTCATATGTCAAAACCATCTCATTTATTCAGTCAGATAATACCAGTATGCTCCAAAAGAACAAGTACAGTTGACTTATGAATATGTTGAATTGGGCCCAGCATTGTCACATTGTAGGCTAAGTCTCCACCTGTGGCACTGGCATCTCATGTGGGCACTGGTTTGAGTTCCAGCTATTCCTCTTCCAATCCAGCTCTATGCTAATGACCTGAGAAGGCAGTAGATGATGACCCAAGAGCTTGGGCCCCTGTACCCACATGGAAGACTCGGAAGAAGCTCCTGGCTCCTGGCTTCTGATTGGCCCAGCTCCAGCTATTGTGGTTGATCACATGCTATATAAAAAAAAAAAAAAAAAAAAAGTATCTAATTAGAGCTTTCTCTATGAAGACGTGTTAACTGATTAACTGTTTCTAAATAATTTTGCTTATTAGAGTGATATTTAAAAAAATGTCTACTTGCATCCTTAAACACTAGTAGAAAACTTGGTTTACATCAGGATAACTAGAATTTTATTACTTTTTGCATTTTCTAAATTTTTCTTCATTATTTCCAATTCTTTATTTTACTTCATTAAATTGTATTTGTGTTCTGGTATTTTGGTAGTATTAACAGAATACAATTCACATATATGTTCAGTTTCTTGTATTTTAGTCTAATTATTTTTGATATATGCATGATTAATATTGCCATTATCATTTTCAACTGACAAAATGTAAGAGATCAAATAACAAATGTTTCAAAAGATTGTAAATCAGAGAGAGGAAGAGAAGGAAATTTCATTCTAGAACTTCATTTCTGGGAAAACCTGTCTTGGTCTGATCAAGTGGATTCTTTTTGCCTTTCTAATCATTGCTTTACTTTTTATCTATTTTTCTCAAGAATTTTTCTATGATGTGATAAAATAATTATTCTTCCATAAAACTGCATAAAAATCCCTTCTGAATCTTTTTTCATAGCTAATACTTAGTCTGCTTTTACTCTCACATGTCTCACATAATTGGTAAAATAATGCATACCATGATCCTTTGGAAGCATTTATTTTATCATACTTAATTAATGCATTTTATCTTATATTTTAGAAACTAAAAGAGAATTCAGATGAAAAACACTCCCATAGTTAATTCTTTTCCCTGTCAGAAATTACTCTTTCTGTGTCTCTAGCATTCCTGAAATCTGTGTTTCTAAATGTAATCCCATAGCACTAAGAACATAGAGAAAAGGGAGTGGTCCATTTCATCAAACAAATAGTTCCTGAGCATCCACTCTTTGTCAAGCAGTATTCTATACTCTAGGAGAATATCAATAAGAAAATTACATGAAATCTAACCTGCATAGCATTTTTTCTATATGCTGTGCTATCGAGTGAAACTTTCTGTGATAATAGCAATTCTCTCTACCAGTACTTCCAATACAGTAGCCAGTCATTAGCTACAAGTAGCTATCAGCACTTAAGGTGTAGCTAGGCTGACTAAATTTGTAATTTTATTTAGGAAGGTAAAATTTAATCCATGCATGTGACTTGCAGCATTTGTAAAGCACAGCAGGGTCCTACAATATTTGAATGGGTGTTTTCAGGGTTTGGGTTGATGAGTGGGAGTTGTGTAAATGTGGCATAAAAGATTACAATAGACAAGAAAAAATCAGAAGAGACTTCTTTCTTATGGATTTTTAGCCCTTTGAAAAATTTCAATACTGGTTAAAAGGACTCTGAAAGCCATAAGATATATGAGCCCCCTGAAATACATAATTAAGCTGCAAAATGGTCTTTTCACTGATAGGCAATCATGTTGATGTCACAATTAACACCCACACACCAGCTAATGTCCACATAGGGAAGAATAATTATAAAAATCATTGATTAGAGTCTATTTACTATTCCATTGTCAAAATTAATTGCCTGGAGTAAGATGTTTCCCCCCTTGATTAATGGGTTTATAAAGTCAAGGCAAAAGCAATGAAGGCTACTTTGTTTCTTAGAGTTTCTCCTAACAGTTAACTCCCAGGAACAGCTGTAGCTTAGGTTCTAGTCAGTCAGGCTAGACCCCAATGTTTTATCAGAGATAGCACATTGAGTTGTGAGCATTCCATAAATGATCCACTCAAATATCTTTTTTTTAAAGGTGCAAATATTTTTTTCAAAACAGAACCTACTATTACCAAATTACTGTTTTTTTTTTTTTAAGATTTATTTATTGATTTACAAGCAGAGTTAAAGAGAAGCAGAGGGAGAGAGAGAGAGAGGTCTTCCATACCCTGGTTCACTCCCCAGATGGCTGCAATGTCCGGAACTAAGCCTATCCGAAGGCAGGAGCCAGGAGCTTCTTCCTGATATCTCTCATGGATGTAGGGGTCCAGGGACTTGTATCATCTTCTACTGCTTTCCCAGGCCAGAGAGCTGGATCAGAAGTGAAGCAGCTGGGATTTGAACCGGTGCTCATGAGGGATGCCAGAACTACAGATGGTGGCTTTACCCACTAAGCCACAGCACCAACTCCCCTAATTGCTATTTTTAAGAAACCTCACTGAAAATGTAACATGGAATTACTTTAATGCAGAAAGCTATGTGTGTTCACGATCCATATCAACAATTTTATACACCTTGGTTCACCCCTAGATTTTTGTTCCGTTGTTTTAATGTCCTTAGAATCTAGGCTGCACTGATTTACTGTGTCATTGGATGTTGGGGAAATTTCAAAACAGCAACACAGTGCAGCCACAATGCTGAATGCTTTCTCTGATTTGCTTATAATTTATCTACTCTTCCTCTTGCCTTCCAAAACTTGCTGTTCATTCCTCTGTGTAGCAATTTAAACAATCCCTCTTGCACTGTGGCGTTTTCAACGAATATTTGTTCCATGTAAGAACTTGAGAACTGGGACAGATTTCATTCAACTCCAAATCTTTCCAAGTCCAAAAATTCAGGACAAGTTTATTAATAAATGAGTGAAGGAATGAGGCTATGAACCCATGAGTCAATAAAACCTCATTTGAATCTTTTTTATTTTGTATTTCTATAACAAAATTTAAAGTTCATTTAGTAATGCCATCTAATTTCCTTCCCACAGATATATATTTATATATATTAATATATATGTATTATATATTACATAAAATATATAGATATAAATATATACAAATATATTAGGCTTTTGCTTAATTCCCAAGCTCCCCAAGCAGTTAGTGGTAAATGTCTTATAAATTGAAATTAGAGCAGAAAGGTACATGTTCAACTGGTGTCCAAACTTCTGATTGGTCACTGGTGCTCACGTCACGACCTTGCTTTCATTGTTTGGTGCGGCCATGTTCTTTAGGGAATTTTTGTGAAGTGCAGGTGGGCTTCAGTTGATCTGAGGAGGGGAATAACAAGAAAGTGATAGTTACCTTCTGCCACAGATCTCCAATTTCCCTGCCTAGATCTACAGTTCCTTTAAAGAACCCCTTCTGGACAATGCTAGCCAGAAAGGTTTTACCTATTAGAGAGCCAAGTCACTTTTTGAGTATTGTGAATAAAATATTGTAGGGCCAGTTGTATTACTCTCTCAGTTCAGTGAATCCTTTTAATAAAGGACAGGAACAGCCACCTTAGGCTAAGGGAGACAAACAAGAGTCTGGCCTGCCTATTCATTAGAAGGCTTTGATCTCAAAGATCCTTTAAAAATTTATAGACAATGAAATTAAGCTTAAATTGATTTGGTGAAAATATTTTGAAATACATGCATGTGAGGGCTTTTTAAAAAGTTCATGAAAAATGTTCACGATGAAAAAAGCATGCATGGATTTCACTTTTTTTCACTAACATAAGCTTAAACTTTTATTTAATTTTACAAATTTTTAAATTCACTCATTTTTTCCCTCATAGTCCTTTCTGGTGCTATATTTCTGGATAAAAGAGAAAACTTAATGAATTATAATTTTCCATATTCCCTGCATCCCTTTTTTAGAAAATCATTTTGGGTCCTCCAAGAAGTCTCCAAGATGCAATTAAGGTTGTGAGGAGAGTAAGGCTGCTGAGTGAAAACTGGTGTGAATCCTCGGTGTTCACTAACTGGAAATTGTCAGCTGGATACAGTCTCCACAGCAGGTCCTCTGTGTAAACAAGACCAGAGTGACACATCCCACAGTTATGACAACCTTCAGCCGCCCTAACAAGAAGAAACTGCTGCAGCTATCCTGAAGTCTTCCCACATACACAATTTCAGTAACTACCATTTTAAAACCTGTTAGGACAACCCAAGACTAAAATGGAGTTAACAGAAATAACTGAAGACAATACGTATTCTTCAGTTGTATACCACTATTAGCAAAATAGTTTAAAATAGAAGCAACTATAAAAGACATTTAAGAGACAACTTTAACATCTGAATGTAGGTTGGACATTCAAGGATTTTAGGGAATAGTTTTAAGATTTAGATAAGATAAAATTGTTATTCAGAATATATTTCTATTTATTATGGATATATGTTATATTTTTAAAAATTATTTGAGATCCTGAGACAGAGAGAGAGAGAAAGAGAGCACACTCAAATGCACTGGTTCACTCACCAAATTCCTGAAAGTGCCAGAGCGGGGGCAGCCTAAACCTAGAAGTTGGAAACTCAATGTAGATCTCTCATATAGTGGAAGAAACCCAGTTACTTGAACCATAACCACTACCTCTGACGTTCTGAATTAGCAGGAGGCTGGGATCAGGAGTCAGTGCTGGGGATTGAAACAAGGCAATCCAATATGGGATGAAGGCTACTTAATCACAAGAAGTTGCAACATGTAATTTGAGCAGTATACCTGTAGCAGCAGTACCTTCTTAATCAGGGTGACTGTTACCATATGCTTGCAAGGGAGCAGAGGACAAGACAGTGAGAGGCTGTCCATCACTACTATTCAAGAAGCATACTTATAACTACAATATTTTTTCTGGGTGAGTTTCCTGTGGTCCAACAGGCTTTCCCAGGTAGGTGATTTGTATCTCTAGGTGGAGCTGGGGAGCCTTTACAACCTTGGGTTTAGAGATAACACTAAACAGCATGGGACCACCCTCCACACATCCCTTCCTGAGTGATTGACAATGACAAATCTTTGGCATTTGTGTGAGGATCTCATGTTCTGGACCTGCTTAGTCTTGGGCAGGTGCATCACATTGACCCTGCCTAAGATTGTCAGTCCTTCAGGGATGTGGAGTGTTCCCAAGGCTTGGAGACAGAAATCTAATAGGTCATAGAACCTCAGGAAGAGGTGTGATTCATTTTGGAAACGTCTGCCCACGTTAGCAAAGGACTGTAGGTGATTCCTCTGGAGGAATCAGATGACAAAAGGGTTGATATATTTGTTTCATTACCATTTGGAAATGGATTTCCTGTATTCTTGAGGAGACAAACTGAATTAGTTTATTCAAAATAGGAGGCCCAACAGTTATAGCAAGGCGGAAAGATATTAAAGGAATGATTAGAGACAGGAGAGAAAATGGAACTTGCATTTTAAAACTGCATTCTTTGTTCTTATGTATAACATTTCTTGACCAGCAAGTGTGGGTACAAATGTTTATCCAGAAGTATCAGGAGTATATACACAACAATCTATTTTAATGAGGGTGCAGCTCCCCTGTGGGCAGCTATAATATCATCTAGAGGTATTCAATTTTTAACAGCTTATTTCCTCAGTAGGAAAGCTTCAGTATTTAACAAGGACATTTCTCTGGGCAGAAGAGGCAGAACACAGTGAGCTGATAACACTGAAGTAGGCTCCCCAAAATTATGTCTTACAGAACCTCACAAGTGACTTTTATTCTCTATCACATCAGTCAACCTTGGTTGATAATGTTTTAGCATTAAGAGTGAGAATGACAAGTGTTATATCTATTTAGCATCTCTTTTGTTGAAATGGGGGTCCTCTCTGGAGGGTTTAGTTGTAGAAGGGTCTTTTGTGACAGTTACTATCAGATAATCATGCATAAGAACCCTATATTTATGACCTCTTGGCTTTATGTCATTTTGTTTAAGATTGATACCAATGACACCATCTTGACTTTTATTCCCTCCTGTCATCAGCACCATTTTCAGAGTACACCTATAATCAATTGTCCAGTAGTTACATTCTGTTTGTCCCTCAGGTTAAATTTGACCTTGTGGGTCTCACTCAAGGTCAGGGAGGGTCATTTGACCACCAGCAGTCAGGATCAGACACACTTTTAAGTACATTGGAGCAGCAGCAAAGCTTTAGAAGGCATGACCCTTAGGCTGACTTTACCTGGAGTTCATTATTAAACTTAGCTTTATTTGTTTTGTAGGTGTGAGCCATCATATCAGAGTAGAGCCCAGTATAATCTTGATAAAAATTGTTCTTCTATAGCACAAAGCTTGAAAAGGCAAATATGTAACAAAACCAAGAACATCAAAGTTAGCAAGCCTAAAAGCAATGAATAGAGTTATCCGCTACAAGCAAGTGTAGTTTAGCTTGTTGATTGACCATTTGCACAAAGTACAGTAACAAAAACTGCTTTACCATATAACAATCCTATTGTCAGTAGAAAAGATTCGTATTGAATTCATGCAAACAATCACATTGTAATGAAAAACCAAAAATCAGAGCATGTAGCTCTTGTGTCTCTTAAGAACTGTATAGTATTACTTGCCACAACAAAGATGACCTGAGGTTTAGCCATAAACTTGGAAAATAGGGAAGCTGGCATAACCTTTGGGCTCTTTTCCAAGGTTGCATTCTTAATTTTTTTACGAATCAGTTTTGGGAAGCAAAGTCCTCAGAACTTAAAAAAGATAGCAGAGAACATAAACATTGTGACAGATCAGGCTGCAGGACAATATTGTAGCTTCTGTGTCTCAGCACAGTATAATTCCAGATGAGGTGGTCAGGCAAATAAGGAGGGAAAGCAGTAAGTATAGCGTACCCACAAACATGGACTGCAGATCAGCGGTCCTCATCCATAAGGGAAAGAGTACTGAGCAGCCACAGTCACAGTGAAGCAGGGTCTTCACCTCTGAGGGCAACGGGTACTAGCCATCATGAATGGAAGCTTTTCATCTCTGCCAGAGAGTGGCTCAGGGTAGGGAGCATACGTTCTCATTGAACTGGCAGATTATACTCCAAGAACCAGAGACAAAGGAGAAGAAAGAGTTAAGTGTGATCGGGAAGCCAAGAGCATGATTGGGTTCACTTGGATGAGCTGCAGCCACCTATCTCACACACATTGGAGAATGGCTCAGCATCCTCAGAGAAGTCCCTGAATCCACCACCAAAATGTCATGGGAAAGGATCAGCTGGAACTGGCATTGCAGATGGTGAAAGCAAGTACTGAACAGAGCTAGATTTCCTGAACACATTGCAAGAAAGGAGCAGGGAAGCGGGTCAGGTAGGGGTTAACTACTGCTGCAGCATGGACTGTAATCTGAGGGGTACACTTGGAGTGGCAGTTTCTTCTTGGTTAGGGTGATGGTTGCCATATGCTTGCAGGGGAGTAGTATGCAGGACACCCAGAGGGTGCCCATTGCCACATTGACCTTAAAGAGGCTTACTTATATTTAAGATACTTTCTCAATTAGTGTAAATTTCCTACAGTCCCACATGTTCTCCCAGGCAGGTTATTTGCATGTCTGCGTGGAGCTGGGGAGCTTATAGAAACTTTAGTTTAGGAATTCCTTCAAATGCCCTGGGCCACCCTCTATATGCCACCCATGCTGCAATTATTTTTTTTTTTTAGTGTTCGTTTATTTGCATCTTACTTGAAAGGCAGGGCAACAGAAGGGGTGATGGGCAGCAAGTGTATTTGGGAGAAACCTTCCACCCACTAGTTCAAATCCCCAAATGCCAACAACAGCCAGGACTGGGCCAGGCTAAAGTCAGGAACCTGGAACTCCATCCAGGGGCCCAGGCACTTGAACTATTGTCTGCTGCCTGCCAGGATGCTTTAGTTTATAGTTCAATTGGAAATGGAGGAGCCAGGACTGCAGCTGGCACTCCGATATAAAATGTAGATGTCTCATGCAACAGTTTAACCTCTGTGCCACAATGCCCACCCTAAAATTCTGCAGTACTTTAAGGTAAAATAAAATGTCATGATGCTTTTATTTATAAATACATCAGCTAAAAATAGCAAGTTTATTCCAAATGAAAATTGTTGTTAAATACCAAAGTTCAGTAAGTATATGGTTATTAAATATTTCCTCTAATTTAGGTTATTCTTGAATATTTTCATAATAAAGACTAAGTAAGAATGTAAACCAATCTTTATTTTGAAAGATGCTCTAAGGCCGGCGCCGCGGCTCACTAGGCTAATCCTCCGCCTAGCGGCGCCGGCACACCGGGTTCTAGTCCCGGTTGGGGCGCCAGATTCTGTCCTGGTTGCCCCTCTTCCAGGCCAGCCCTCTGCTGTGGCCCGGGAGTGCAGCGGAGGATGGCCCAGGTGCTTGGGCCCTGCACCCCATGGGAGACCAGGAAAAGCACCTGGCTCCTGGCTCCTGCCATCGGATCAGCGCGGTGCGCCGGCCGCAGCGCGCCGGCCGCGGCGGCCATTGGAGGGTGAACCAACGGCAAAGGAAGACCTTTCTCTCTGTCTCTCTCTCTCACTGTCCACTCTGCCTGTCAAAAAAAAAAAAAAAAAAAAAAAAAAAAAAAAAGAAAGATGCTCTTGGCAGGTGCCGCAGCTCAACAGGCTAATCCTCCGCCTTGCGGTGCCAGCACACCAGGTTCTAGTCCCGGTCGGGGCACCGGATTCTGTCCCAGTTGCCCCTCTTCCAGTCCAGCTCTCTGCTGTGGCCCAGGAAGGCAGTGGAGGATGGCCCAAGTGCTTGGACCCTGCACCCCATGGGAGACCAGGAAAAGCACCTGGCTCCTGCCTTCGGATCAGTGCGGTGCACCAGCCGCGGCGGCCATTGGAGGGTGAACCAACGGCAAAGGAAGACCTTTCTCTCTGTCTCTCTCTCTCACTATCCACTCTGCCTGTTGAAAAAAAAAGAAAGAAAGAAAGAAACATGCTCTGACTAAAATAAGAGTTATAAAGAATAAGAAAGCTAAATTTTGCTACTCTCTGTACTTAGTAAACTTAGTACAGTACAAAGTTAGTAGCACACTATGGATAGAACTATCTTACAAGCTAATTTTTATTTCAAGAAGAGAATATTTAAGACGTAAGCAACATTGCTGGTTTGTGAATGGTCAACAGACTGACTGTCCCCAGTTTCATACAACACAGAAGTCATTCTCTTTGGTCAAGTCTCTAGTCTTAACATTTTCTTAATTAGCATTTAGAAATGGCTAACACATGTGATTAAGAGAAACTACCTATGAAATTTTATAATATGTAAAGTAATGTAAGAATTATTTTGACTGATATAACTCTGGAAAAAAACATTGAGAAAGTTGACATTTTAAACAAAAGTTAATATTATGGATACAAAGAATGGCTTTATACGAAGAAGTTTCAGTGTGTATCATTTTTAAGATGATCACCATATTCATCCAAACCAGTATTTCCAGTAAGGGGTCTGAACTAAAAGCACAGTAGAGATTGTTGAAAAGTTAGAATTTATTTAGGAAAACTCACAGAACTTTTGAGCTTCTACAGGGAGATTAATGTAACCAATAACTAAAAGCAGTTTAACTCATACTTCATATGTGCTTTTTGCAGAAATAGTTTATATTTATGAGAAGGAAAAACAAGTGGTTGTGTAACCTTCCTGGTATGATGAAACTAAATAACAGCCCAGCATCTAATACATAATTTCAATTTTCCATTCTAGATAGCAAGATATGTTTTCAATAGTAGTCACATTTCAAACTCCTCAGAAGCCCTAAATATAATTTGGATTGATGATGATGTAATGACATCTTGTTAACACAAAATATCTTTTCCTGTGGCATCATAGTGATTATTTATTCCTTGCCATGCTAAATTCTACTCTGCTTTTTTGAATGAACTCTAGATCACTTTTGCAGTATAAATTAAAAATAAAATGTTCTAATGCTTCAACACTCTACAAACGCTGTTTTCTTTCAATTGTTAGAAACAAGTGCCAGTGCAATATATATTTATTCAGTTAGTTATTCTCTCCACCATTCATACATTTGTTCAGCATTTCAGTATTGCACTAGATTCTCAGGATGTGAAAACAAATACTCAAAGCATCTTTCTTCAAACATTTATAAAAGAAGAGAGACAAGCTATTGATTTTAATGCAAAGTGATAAGCAGTAGCATATAGATAGGTTGAGTCCTTCACTTTTACATTCCCCACTCCTAGAATCATTTCAGCATGCCAAGAAATTCAGTACTGTTAGATCTAAGCTTGCTAGTCTCTGGAAGTTGTTATTGCTGTGTCTAAGTCACTGCATTAAAACCGTGCTGAAGGTTAAGTCCAGGCTAAAGAAACAAAAATCAAAATGTTCTTCTGTATCAGTATTCTTTTCAATTCTGGTTTCAACAGTTTTGTACAGGTTCCCTCCTGCTCCTCTCCTATTACTTGTGGACAGATAATCATAGTGAAAAATGTTGTGTACCTCAATTTCCTGTATAATGATCTGTGAGTGGTGGACAGGCTCCAACTCAAGCTCGCACCACCAAGTGCTCTCTTCTCCAAAAGGCTCTCTTCTAATCAAAGCTATGTTTCCTTTTCAGAGCATATTTGTTTGATATGTGCCCATTTGCAAGGCAGCTAGAGACTTTGTTCAATGTGCTATCCATTGTATCCTTGAACAAAGGGTGTTTGGAAAGCAAGGAGACCAAGGCTCCCTCAGAATAATGGAAGGGGTGGAGTGATAAAGCTTTGTGTCACCAACCATTCACCAGCATGCACACGGAGTTATGGCAAGAGAAAGGCACAGACAACTAACGGTTTGTGAAAGTCAGTGGAGAACATCCTACAAGCAAAGAATAGGTACACCACATTGTACATCAAAGAAGGACATTTCTAGAAGATAAAACATCTTTTATTAAAGTAAGACAAAATGTGCTATGAATTGGGAATGACAGATAATTTATTATTGTTCAAGTGGAAGGTATGTTGAGGGGAGTTCCAAGAAATCAACCCAGACAAGTGAAAAAAGAAGAAACACAAAGAAAAACACATCATGACACATCATAATACAATTGCTTCAAAGTATGATAAAGAAAAATAATTTTAAACTGCTAGATGAAAAAAAAGAGAGATTTTTATATAAAGAGACAATGATAAGGAAGGTAGAAGATGTTCTGTGAGAATCCATGCAGGCCAGGTAACAAGAGTGACATCTCCAAGACATTAAAATATATATTTTGCAAAAACTGTTTTATAAATGTAAACCTAGTTTTCTACACTTAGCAAAAATGTTCATCATAACACAAAGACTTATTCAAATAAGCAAAACAAAGTAAACGACATATGGATAGTAATCAGAATTTCTAAATATCTTTCAACTTCAGTAGTATGTGAAAGCAGATAAAGATTTTGTAAAAGGATAAAGAATAAGATAAGGCGTAGTGAGAAAGACAAAGCAAGGATAATCAAATAATGATAAAAGAGAGTGGAAAGAAACAAAATTTACTGGAATCATTAAAATTCACAGCTGAGATAAGGTAAAAATATTGTTGCTGCAGAGACTTGATTTAGCACAAGGTAGGAAAAGATTTTAAAACTTTCTCACTAAGTAATGTGAGTATATAAAAATTATGATATTAACTAAATTGTAACTAGTCACTTCCAAACATAATGCTGCATTAATTATTATTTTTCAATGTTGCACTTGAAATTTTAGCCAATACAAAATGAGAAAAAGGAGACACTAAAATAAATGTTAGGAAATAAGAGTCAAATTTATCATACTTTGCTAGTGGTATAATGAGATACATGAGGAAAACTTTGAGACTCTGAAATGAATAAGGTGGTTACATATAAAAATTCATAAAAATCAATGAATATTTCAATCTCTAGAGTAATTAATAAGAAGTAGAAATGGAAAATACATCATTTTATTTTTAATATTGTAAAAGTTATAAAATTCTGTGCAGGAAAGTTAGAAGGGGAATCTCAAGTTCTGTGTGAAGGAAAATATAAAATCACAATAAAATACTTAGTGTGATTTCAGCTCTTGTTTATACTCCTATGGAACTCTGGTCTTCCTTCTTATTAACCTGTTGAATATTATGATTATGGTGAATTAACTCTGTGAATACAGAATGGATTAAAACTATATCTTTGCATAAACTGATGATGAGAGGGGAAGTTGGGAGGGAGGGGAAGTGGAGAGAGCGAGGGAAGTGTGGTTGTCTTCTTGGAACTGTACCTATGACATGCATTAAATCTGTTCTCTTTATATTGATAAAATAACTGTTGAAATCGTTACTTAATGTATGCTAAACTGATCTTCTGTATATAATGAGACATGAAAATGAATCTTGATGTGAATGGCAGGGGAGAGGGAGTGGGAAAGGGGAGGGTTGCGGGTGGGAGGGACGTTATGGGGGGGAAGCCATTGTAATCCATAAGCTGTACTTTG
Organism: Oryctolagus cuniculus; assembly: GCF_964237555.1. Classification (NCBI taxonomy): domain Eukaryota; kingdom Metazoa; phylum Chordata; class Mammalia; order Lagomorpha; family Leporidae; genus Oryctolagus; species Oryctolagus cuniculus. The sequence goes on from NC_091435.1 coordinate 38,656,097, forward strand.
GAAATTTATATTCATTAAATAAAAGTTTAAAAAAAAAAGTTAAAAAAATAGTTAATGTGCATTCCATGGCCTTGTGAAGCAAAAGTGAATATCAAAATAATCCTTAATTTTTTTCTAAAATACTTGCAATTTTCTTTAAATAATATATATAATTTTGGAATTACATAAATTATTCTTAAATTCCATATTCAAAACAAAATCCCTATTACAGTCATGAAATCCCATTTTGACCCTCATTGATCAAATCCATAGTTGAATGATTTAATATACATAAGCACACACACACACATACATTCTTAGAGTCAGCTCTTTGAATCCAAAAAGAGCTTATGGTATAGCAGTGTGAGTGTGAGTGTGTGTGTGCGTTTGTGAGAGAGAGAATGAAAGACAGAGAGAGAGAGAGAGCAAGAGCGAGAGCAAGCAAGTTCATCTGCTGGTCTACTCCCCAAATGCCCACAATGGCACAATGGCCAGGACTGAGCGGGGCCCAAACTGGGAGCTGGGAAGTCAATTTAGATCTCTCATGTAGGTGGCAGGAGAAAAATCACGTGAGGCATCACCATTGCCTCCCAAGATGCATATTTAATGAAAGCTGGAATCAGGAGCCAGACTGAGCCCAAGTACTCTGACATGGAACGTAGACTTCCTAATCAGCTTCTTTACCACTATGCCAAATGCTTCCTCTGAAAACGCGATGTTCCTTTGATAATTGGTTCTGGTATCATGATATGATTATGTAAGACAGACACTGGTGTAATCCTCATTAACCCTATTATTAAATAAATTTCAGATTGATTAACAACATGAATAAGAAAATAAGTATAACAAATAATATTAAAAAGGCTGATTGTGGGGCTGTTGCTGTTGCCTAGCGGGTAAAGCTGCTACCTGCAGTGCTGGCATTCCGTATGGGTGCCAGTTTGAGTCCTGGCTGCTCCACTTCAGATCCAGCTCTCTGTTAAGGCCTGGGAAAGAATAGAGGATGGCCCAAGTCCTTAGGCCCCTGCACCCACGAGGGAGACCCAGAGGAAGCTCCTGGCTCTTGGCTTCAGATTAGCAAAGCTCCAGCCATTGCGGCCAATTGGGGAGTGAACCAATGGATGGAAGACCTCTCTCTCTCTCTGCCTCTCCAGTGGATGGAAGACCTCTCCTATCTTTGCCATATGATCCAGCAATGAATCTTCTGGGTACATATACAAAATAAATGAAATAGGCCTTTTGAAGAGACACCTGCACAACTACATTCTTTACACATTACTCACAATGGCCAAAATATGGAATCAATCTGAATGTCCATCAATGGGCAGATGGTTAAAGAAAGTGAGGTAAATATACCGAATGGAAGTGTACCCAAGCTTCGAAAAGGAAATGCAGCTATCTGTGACAACATGGAACTTGGAGAACATTATGCTGAGTGAAATCAGCCAGATACAGGATGATCTCACTAACATGCTGAATCTTTAAAAAACTGATCTCAGAGAAACAGAAAGTAGGAGTAACTTCAAGGGGCTGCGGATGAGGGACCCCGGAGATATTTGTCAAAGCACATAGAAAAAGTTTCTATCAGCATGAGGCAGTTCTGCAGATCGATTGCACAGCATGGTAATCAGAGGGAATAATAATGTGCTGAATATTTGAAAATTACTGAGACAGTATATTTTAAATATTCTCACTATAAAAATGTTAAATTTGTGACATGATGGATATGTTAATTGGCTTTATTTACCATTTTGCAATGTATCCATATATCAAAACAGCATGCTATATGCTGTAAATAAATACAAATTTAGTCAATTATATCTTTAAAAACCTGAAAAAAAGTTAAACCTAATAATATTCATCTGAAATAGTTAATAGCCCTCACGATAGAGACCCGTGCTGTGGCACAGCTGGTAAAGCTACGGCCTACAACTCTGGCATCTCATATGGGCGCTGGTTCCTGTCCTAGCTTTACTTCCTTTGCAGCTCCATGTTAGTGACCCAGTAAAGCAACAGAAAATGGCCTCGAGTGGTTGGGCACCTGCCACCCATTTGTAAGACCTGTATGGAGTTCCTGGTTCCTGGCTTTGGCTGCCTCAGCCCTGGCCATTGTGGCCACGTGGTCACTTGGGCAGTGATCAAACAGATGAAAATCTCTCTCTCTCTCTTTCTCTCTCCCTCTCTCTCTCTCTGTAACTCTGACTTTCAAATAAATAAAAATAAATCTTTAAAAAAGTCCACACAAAAATAATAAAATATAGAAAAATGTAAGAATAAACTGAGTACAATTTTAAAAATGTGATGAAATAGACTTTGAATATTTGGAATTAAAACATTTAAATTGGCTTAGTTAAATAAATCATGCAAACTGAGAAGAAAAGTTACATCACCATTGTTTTCCATCCCTAACTTGATATAGATTTTCATCTCTAGCAACACTTTCTCATGACAGAGACTAAGCAAGATAGTACTTTTTTCATAACACACAAAAAAAGAAAGACTGGTTTTCTCCTCAGAATTTTCTTTCTACTCAAGAATTTTAGTTAACATTTATTTTTAACTACATAAATACAATTCCTAGTATAGTGTATTAGTATGGTTACCAAGTGTATTAATTATATTTCTTTAAGTAGCATATATGTAATGCATTTTTAAAAAAGATATAGTAATTATCTGTTTAAATCTGTTGCCAAGAATTATTAGGACTATAGTGATTTCCTCATCCATCAACTGAAAATGATAGATTTTTTTCTTTCCCTATTCTCACAGGTAGGCTGAATATTTAAGAATCCAAAATTAATTATATTTTTGCCCTCTTGAAATATGCCTGAGCCCGGGAGATACTGCCATAAAAGGAATTTAATTTATACCAACTTTAAAATAACCTGGCTGTGGCAAAGCATGACCAGGCAGCTGCCTGCAGCCACAGTCCTACATTGAGTTTCTGTGTAATGAACTATTTTGGTTATATAATGAATATCACTCAGCTTTCCCAGACCTGTGCTATTTTGAACAGTTTCCAAGACTTTGAGAATTTAAGCACAGAAACATTACAAGGCAGTAAAATAAATAAATAAATCATTCCTGATAATTGCCACCTTTGGCACCAATGAGAGGAACGGTTGACATTAGTGAGCTGACTGTAGCACACCCAGAGTTGGGGGCAGCGCGCACTCCTTCCTCAATGTACACGTTGTCCTTCTGTTTTCTGCTCTGTTAAGTTTTTATTTAAATGCAGAGATCAGACTGGAACATCAGAGAATTGCTTTCCATGGAGTGGATATCCAATTATTATGACAATAGTCAGCAAAGAAAAATTAATTTCATGTGAAAAGTGACAAAGCTCAAACAAAATGTGACCTTGAATACAGATGCATTCATCTTGGGGAAAGAAACTGCTGTTTCTTCTCAGTTTCCCTCAGATTAGCTTTTTTATACCAGGAATGTACTTGCTTGTAAGTTTATTTTAAATTTTCTATTTCCATAAAATATTTTTGTACATGTTTTTCATGGCGTACCTGAAAAAGCTCAACAAAATTTTCAAAACTTCAATTATTTTGTTAGACCATATGTATATTCCTTATGGCATTTTAAGTCTTTTCTTTTTAAACTTTTTTATTTACATAAAGGAAAATACTTCATGTATTCATATATACAGCTTTAAAGGTATAATGATACTTTCAACCCCCCTCCTTCTTATTTTTCTTTTAACAGTGACATAATTTTGTTTTATTTTAAAATCACAGGAGAGAATCAGAAATGAATCATCATAAAGAAGACATCAACAAAGTTTCTCATACAAACAGAAAGGAGGGAGCATGGTACAAATGTAGGGAATGCGGGTTGGTAGGGATGGATGACAGTGGAAAGTATCATATGCAGTATAGTAAACAATGTGTGGGTTCTTCAAAATATATATTTTGTAACTCCTTTAAGCCATTGTAAGTTTTATAAAGTATGTTCTCATATCATATGAAGAAGTCACTTAGTTTGTGCAATAAAAAGTGGGCATTCGGGCTAAGTGGTGTGATGGTGTCCAGAACAATACCACTAGTACTAGAAATAAGAATAGATTCAGAATATCTTTATAATTGTGAGGGTCAGTTCTGTTAAACAATTATTCCTTGGGTCCTTTCCTGTTAGATATAGGGACAATGTGGTTTGAGGGGAAATTACTGGGCTGATAGACTAGAGATAGTTAGAATACCCTTAACTTGTCTCACTGATGAGTAGTGAAGTCTCCCTAAAGCACTTTATCCTCTCTGAAGTGACCTTTCTTTTCCTTCCTGCTTGAGAATGCTGTGAACGTTAGGCACCTCAATCTGTTCGTGCTCATTGTTTTCATGCAACTCCTTTCTCTGTCTTAATTGCATTATGCTACACTTGTTCCTATTGAATGTCAGCTCCATTTGCTTTTCATAACTTTTCCAATTTATCAAAGTCAACTTAATCCAATCTTATGCTCCCAAGGTGTTGACCTTGTTTATTTCCCCTTTTGTACTCACGTGTACTTCTAATGAGGGCTTATTTTCCAATGTATCATATAGATTCTGGACTCTTCTCTCAGTGTCTGCCTTCACTGTTCACTCACTTTTCACATTTGTAATTATCCTCTTAGGATGCCTAGATTCCTGGGATTCAGCAATGTGGTGTAAAGTCTCCACGTAAGAGGCAGGCTAAATGGGCCGGTTTGTGTCTCTTCTACTGCACTTCCAATTCAGCTCCCTGCTGATGTCCTGAAAAAAGCAGTGGAAGATGGTCCAAAAACTTGAGCCCTGCCACCCATGTGTGAGACCTGGATGAATCTTCGGGCTCTTAGCTTTGGCCTGTCTCAGTCTTGGCAGATGCAGCTACCTGGGAGTGAACCTATGGATAGAATAGAAGATTCTTTCTCTCTCTCTCTCTCTTTCTCTCTCTCTTTTTCTCTCTCTTTCTGCCTTTCAAATAAAGGCACATATGCAATGTGTATTAAAATTATATGTAAATACATTAATATGGGTTTCATTATTACTCCTATATTAATTTAAATATTTTTCTTTCACATGCTTTTATTTAAAGCCCTCCTTAAGTGAAGACAAAATGATATCAAAGAAAACAATATTAAAATGTCTAGTTATTGTAGTGGTCTATTTATTCTCATTTCTCATCTCCTATGTCTACACATACATATGCATATCTTATACAAGGAATATAAGTTAACTTACAATGCCTTGTGCTTATGTTTAATACATGACCTTTAAAGAGGAAGTATTTTAATCTTGCAAAATCCAATCTTCAGAGAAATAAATGTCTAATTACATGGAAAAAATAATTAAAAATAAGACTGACCTTTCCTTATGATTGAATATGGTGTTTTAATTAGGAAAAAAATAAACCTGTGAATACAGAGAATCATTTAAAACATCTGTGTGTGTTCAACATAATATGGTTTACTTTTCTGCATCAATGATTGCTTTCCCTTCTTTAGTGTTAATATATCTGACTTAGTAAAAATATGACATTTTATAGCAGTGAGCAATTTTTTGTTTTTCATTAAAATTAAATTTGAAAGATTTAATTTTGAGTGCTAAAAGAAAGCTAGTAAGCTGCCTAAAAATACGTTCACATCATAGAGTAACACAGTATAGGAGCCTTATGCACATTGCATGAAAGTTCATTTCTCAACTTTAACAGTATTTTTCAGTTAAGCTATGCTTAAATAACACATATATTAAATAGTTTATATATGTGTGTGTTTGCCCCTAATATAGTTCATTTAAAAGAGTAAGCTAATTTTTTTTCTAATTTAGATTCAAATTTGTATACTTCTTTTGGGCAAAAAACAATACAACAAGAAAATTAAACAAGGCTAACAACTCAATCTTCTAAGTATTTTTAGTATCACTAAAAATAGTGATTCTTCATACTTTTTCAACTATCGTGTGTTTGGAAGATGGAAATATCCTAGGGGAAAAAAAGCATGAGCATTTATTAGTGGAATAATACAGTGGAACATGACCATAATAAACAACAAGGGTAAATACATTCTAAGGACTCTAAGAATAAAATTTTAAATACGTTTTATTAAATACGAGATCTAAACATCAGCCACTACGTTTTAGAGTATGCACAAAAATAATAGCATGTCAATTGTTCCACCAACAACAGGCATGTTGGGGTAACATCTATGATTGGAATTTCCTTAGATACAAAATAATAAATATTTCAATTTTGTGGCAGGTTTTTTAAATCATTTTAGCTATGTAGAACCATGCCTGTCATCCTGTCATTCCAAAATACTAACAAGTGAATTATGTATTTTAATCAAGTGTAAAACTTCATCATTGAAAGTCTTGAAACACATACTTGAAAAGTGTATTTTTAAAAGAATGCTTTCAGCCAAAAGTCAGTTGGTTCTAGAAAGTGTAATGGATGTCTTTATTAAATGTTATTCATTTAAAAAAGGAATTTCACTAAAAGTTGAAAGTAGTGATCAATAAACGACACAATTATGGAAGAAAATTATTTTGGGTACATAATTAGGTGTCCTTCTATGCACATCATCATTTGAATTATTTATTTGAAGACAGAACTGTATAACTCCATTAACTAATAAGAAAAGTACAAATTTTCATAGCACATAGCTTCAACAATGATCACTTTTTACAACTATAGTTCCAACTGTTGAGTTTTCCTCAATAATGTTTTATATGCTAATAAGAAAAAACACCTGCCTTATTTTAGCCAAGTATGAAGAAAATTAAGAAGGTCAAAAAGTTGAAGGTATGTTTTATATCTGTACTATATGGTAATCAGTATCAAAATAATTAAAATTTTAAATATTTTAAGTTAAATTACAAACTCATTATCTCATACATTAATATTGTTTCTGTGATCACACATTGCTACAAGCTACAGTATTAATGCAGGTATAAAGCATTTCCCCTCATTTCATAATTTTTGGTTGGAGAGCGTAACATTGGACTTTCTATACAACTTGACATTTTTCATCTAATGTTTCCATATTTTCCCTATAAACTTCTAGACCCAAAATGATGTGGAATAAAATAAGATGGCTTCTTAAAGGGGAAAACAGTTGTAAGACAGTCAGTTTCAATATATAACATTTTGAGTTGGGGGCTGGTGCTGTGGCATTGTGGGAAAAGCATAAGCCTGTGTTTCTGGCATCCCATATTGATGTTGGTTCAAGTCCCAGCTGCTGCACTTGCAATCCAGCTCCCTGCTAATGTACCTAGCAAAACAGTGGAAGATGTTCTAAGTGCTTGGGCCACTGCACGCATGTGGGAGACCTGGAAGAAGCTCTTGGCTCCTGATTTCGGCCTCACCCAGCTCTGGCTGTTGCAGCCACTTGGGAAGTGAACCAGCAGAGGGAAGATTCATTTTTTTCTTTCCCTCTCTCTATTTCTGTAACTCTGCCTTTCAAGTAAATAAATACATGAAACTTGTATACTTTAAATGAAATTTTTTAAAAGGAAAGAAAAAAATAGAAGTATTCAATTTCCAAATTAAAAAAAAAACTTTTTGAGTTGATAGAAAATGGAAGATCAATCCTTACCTTAAATATCAGGGATTTTTAAGTTATTCACAATAAAGAAGTGGTGATATTAAAGAAACAACACATATTTTCAGACTTTTTACTTTGCAACAAATTTCATGATTTTATTTTAATAGAATCAATTTGTAATATTTTCCTTTTGGTACTCTTGATTTACATTTTGTTAAAGATTTATCTATTTACTTGAAAGTCAGAGTTACACAAAGAGAGGCCAGGCAGAGAGAGACAGAGATTTTCCATCTTCTGATTCACTCCCCAGTTGGATGCAACGGCCGGAGCTGCGCCAGGACCCGGGAGCTTTTTCTGGGTCTCGCACGCTGGTGAAGGGTCCAAGGACTTGGACCATCTTCTACTGCTTTCCCAGGCCACAGCAGAGAGCTGGATTAGAAGTGGGGCAGCTAGGATTCCAACCAGTACCCATATGGGATTCCAGCACCGCAGGCGGAGGCTTTACCTGCTATGCCACAGTGCAGGCCCTGGTACTGTTGATTTAAAAACACACAGAAATGAAGAATAAGAAAGTAAGGCCCAGGAATAACAATTGAGAATAGAATAATGAGCCCAGAACCTGAAGTTTTCTGTAGATGTGTAATTTATTGGAAACAATACATTAATAATTGATAGTTGTTATGGACTGAAACAGGACTTAGATTTCCAATATTGAAATATTATTTTATTTTTATTTACTTGAAAGGTAGAGTTGATATGTGAGAAATGGCCAGGAAGATTAGGTAGTAATAAATGAGCTGGAAGATTTTCTCATAATTTCCACAGCTCCGCACTGTAACTCCCTACTTACATATCAATCCAGTACACACATTTCCCATGATATATCTCATCATAGGCCAAGAAGGAGAAGATGTCATTATGGCCACGTGGAAATTAAACGCCTCATGGAGGCATCATAAAGCTACAAGAAAGCCTCATGCACACTGCAATTTCACTGCATTTGAATAATCAACTAGGGCACCAGCCCCTGTGCATAAAAGGACTGTTACACTTGGAAGCAGCCCTTTTGTCTTGTGGTTTCTTGCCCTTGCTTGGTCTCTTCTCTCTGACCTCGTCCTATGCTATCGCCTCAAAAGCAACTCTGTGATAGGTTTCTGCCACTCGTGAAGGGTTTCTCTCTGTGTGGGGTTGTCCACATTCATGTGTGAATGAATATTCACTTTCTCCTGCTCTCATTTGTGCACTGTATTAAGGCCTCTGCTTTATAAAGTTGAGATACATAGTCACGTAACAGAATGATGGGAGTGGGGACAGAGAGATCTTTCACCTACTGGTTTACTTCTCAAGTGGTTGCTATGGTTTTTGCCCATATGGATGGCAGTTGCCCAAGTACTTTGGCCACCATCCTCTGCTTTCCCAGGTGCATTAACAGGGATCTGGATCTAAAGAAGAGCAGCTGGGACTTAAACTGGCACTCCTATATGGAATGCAGCATTGCCAGAAGTATCCTAACCCACTGCTCCATAATGCAAATCATAAGGTGACGGTGAATTTATATTAATGGTTGATGGATTAGAATGGAGACTCGATTTAATTATGGTGACTAAAAGGTGGTACAAATGGAGTCTTGTATTCAGAAGGTAGCTCCATCAAGAGGATTAGGTCTACAGGTTCAAAGTGCTTCCCGTGTCTCTCTCTGCTTCCGCCTTGCCATCTGCCCATTCCTCAGTTCATGCTTTTCATTTGTCAGTCTCCAACACTTGCCAGAGTCATGGAGCTGCCAAGACTTGGAGTGTGAATGTCAAAATTATAAGCCAAAATCAAGGGTTTTCTCTCCAAGAATCTCCTCTTGGATATTTTAGTTAAAATAACACATTGTTGATAAATACAAATACTTAACCATTGAGATTTTATTGTGATACAGATCTGCTTTTGAAGAATCAGAAAATCCATAACCCTGAAAAGCATTCAAGTGTTGGTTTTTATTAATAATATTAATAATATAGAATTGACATGCACAGAATTAACAGACAATTCTCTTTTTAAAAGGATTCTCTTAGAGTGAACTTAACTTTGAAACAAAGATATTTTATATATGAAAACAAAGAAAGCAATCATATGTAACACTGTTAATTTGGAATTTGTTTTGTCATCATAGGAAAGAAGTCAAAAGTATGCTTTACATATTTTTGTGATCAATAGCTAGGCTTTAAATATGATTTGGAGTTATAAGATGTATTGAAGACTGAAAAGAACACTAACAATTGATAATGCTTATGCAACTTTCTTCTTGAGACTGGACCATGAAATGCAAATTTAAAGAATTATTAACCAAAGTCCTGTAAATAGAAATCAAAAGAACGGAATAATAAAATACCAAAATCTTTTGCTAGAAGGGATTTAGAACATAAGTCATAAAGATTTTATGAAAAATGAATGCTGCTATAGACAAACACCACAATCCAATGTAATTCAATACCTCATGTCTACTACATCAAAACCCAGTGATTGAACAAGTAAATGGTAGTTATCAATATTCCATAGATAAATGAGCCAGAGTTTTGGGGAAGGACCATATTCCTCATGAAATTCTAGGAACTATCAAAAATTAGCAAATATATGAGCTCTAACCTATTTGGGTAAGGAAGGAAAACGATTTGCTTAAAGATGACTCTTTAAATTTGTGATCTCTTAACTTTGATTTAGATACTTCATTAAGTTATTATCACTGAATGGAAGCCGCATGCTATAACCTAAATAGAGCATATGAATTTAACATACATAATTGCACTCATCCAAGGAAGTTAAGGGGGGAAAAGCTGATTATTTTTTATAGGTACATTCTTTTAAATTCACACCTTGTGAGGTTTTTGTTGTTGTTGCTCTCTTTTTGCTTTTGGTCTACCTCCTTTTAAGGTGGTCATGTTGGCAAAGAATACATTGAATGATTTTTATAAAAAGTTTGGGGCAGTCATGTATTAACATTTAAGTAGGTAAGGCATGGAATCAGAAAAAAATTTAAGTAAGGATTTCAACAGTTTGCTCCCACTCAGAAACATAAAGTGAAAAATAATAGATGATTTTTTTAAATGATGATGTAATCAGATCAGACCTATTGTCATGTTTAATCCCAGTGAGAGTCAAGTTGGGAGTTGATAATTTTTTTTTTTTTACAGAGGATCAGTTTAGTATGCATTAAGTAAAGATTTCAACAGTTTGCACCCCCATAGAAACACAAAGTGAAATATACTGTTTGAGTACTCGTTATAGCATTAAATCTCAATGCACAGCACATTAAGGACAGAGATCCTACATGAGGAGTAAGTGCACAGTGACTCCTGTTGTTGACTTTACCAATTGACACTCCTGTCTATGGCATCAGTAATCTCCCTATGCTCCAGTCATGAGTTTCCAAGGCTATGGAAGCCCTCTGAGTTCTCCGACTCTTATCTTGTTTAGACAAGGTCATAGTCAAAGTGGAGGTTCTCTCCTCCCTTCAGAGAAAGGTACCTCCTTCTTTGAAGACCTGTTCTTTCCACTGGGATCTCACTCACAGAGATCTTTTGCCAGAGTGTCTTGGCTTTCCATGCCTGAAATACTCTCATGGGCTTTTCAGCCAGATCCGAATGCCTTTAGGGCTGATTCTGAGGCCAGAGTGCTATTTAGGACATCTGCCATTCTATGAGTCTGCTGAGTATCTCACTTCCCATGTTGGATCACTCTCCCCTTTATTTATTCTATCGGTTAGTGTTAGCAGGTACTAGACTTGTTTATGTGCTCCCTTTGACTCTTAGTCCTTTCATTATGATCAATTGTGAACTGAAATTGATCACTTGGAATAGTGAGATGGCATTGGTACATGCCACCTTGATGGGATTAAATTGGAGTCCCCTGGTATGTTTCTAACTCTACCATTTGGGGCAAGTCAGCTTGAGCATGTCCCAAATTATATATCTCTTCCCTCTCTTATTCCTACTCTTATGTTTAACAGGGATCACATTTCAGTTAAATTTCAACACTTAAGAATAACTGTGTATTAATTACAGAATTAAACCAGTCATATTAAGTAGAACAGACAAAAAAACTACTAAGAGGGATAATGTATTAAGTTATTCATTAAGGGGAGAGGGAGTGGGAAAGGGGAGGGTTGTGGGTGGGAGGGACGGTATGGGGGGGAAGCCATTGTAATCCATAATTCGTACTTTGGAAATTTATATTCATTAAATAAAAGTTAAAAAAAAAACATAGAGTTAATCATATGTATATAAAGTCAATTGAAACTAGATATCAGTAAAAAAAATAAGAGGAGGAATTGGGGGAATAAGAGAGGGAGGAGTAAGTTTATAACTGTAAAGATGTATTGTTCTGCATACATTCCTATGGACTTATTTCTAAGGATACAATTTAAAGACTTGTCATGGGATTCCAAATCCCATTAAAATTTGGCAAAAATGCCATCTTAATTGTTAAAGTGATATTAAATGTTAAAGTGAATATAGATAGAGTTAAGTGTTAAAGAGATCATATAAATGGCATCAAGTGCCTGGTAATAATAGACAGAATTAAAAAGGAGGTAATGTCCAACTTTGAAAGCAGTGCACAGCAGACTCATAGAATGGCAATTGATTTAAGTAACACTCTGAACTCAGAATCAGCCCTTAAGGCATTTGGATGTGGCTGAAAATCCCATGAGAGCATTTCAGGCATGGAATGCCAAGACACTGTGGCCAAAAAAAAAATGTCCAACCTATGAAGGTTCTCTGTGAGTGAAACCCCCATGGAAAGAAGGGGCCATCAAAGAAGGATGTACTTTTCACTGAAAGGAGGAGAGGACTTTCACTTTGCTCGCAGCCTTGTCTAAATACTGACAAAATTTATAGTCACAAAAGGCTTGCGTAGTCTTGGTAGATCATGGCAAGAGCCTCGGGTGATCACTGATGTCAGAAATAAGAGTGTCGATTGTTAAATTAACTACAGACTCACTGTGCACTTACTCCCCACGTAGGACCTTTGCCCTTAATGGGTTGTACTATGAGAATAAACTGCAAAACTTGTTCTCAAACAGTATTTTACATGTTGTGTGAGTGTGTGGTACAAACTGTTGAAATCTTTACTTAGTACAGAGTTGGTCTTCTGTGTATAAAGTTAATTGAAAATGAATATTAATGAAGAATGGGGTGGGACAGGGAGTAGGAGAGGGGATGAAAGTGGGGGTGGTAGTGTGAATATCGAGGGAAGAACCATTATATTCCTAAAGTTGTATATATGAAATTTGCATTCACTGAATAAAAGCTTTAGAAATTTGCATTCACTAAATAAAAGCTTTAAAAATAAAATAAAACAAAAAAGGCAAAAAAAAAAAAAAAAGAAAAAAATTTAAAAGGTAAGAAGGCCTGGTGGAGGAGGAAAGAGAAAGAAGAGACTATGAGGGAACAGATTGTATCTTTTTTTTTTTTTTTTTTTTGACAGGCAGAGTTAGACAGAGAGACAGAGAGAAAGGCCTTCCTTCCATTGGTTTACCCCCCAAATGGCCTCTATGGCCAGCGCGCTTGCTGTGGCTGGCTCTGAAGCTAGGAGCCAGGTGCTTCTGCCTGGTCTCCCATGTGGGTGCAGGGCCCAAGCACTTCGGCCATCCTCCACTGCCTTCCCGGTCCACAGCAGAGAGCTGGACTGGAAGAGGAGCAACTGCAACAGAATCCGGCGCCCGGACCGGGACTAGAACCCGGGGTGCCAGCGCTGCAGGCAGAGGATTAGCCTTGTGAGCCATGGCGCCGGCAGAACAGATTGTATCTTAATGGTGAGTCCATATGGCCAGAGTGGAGATGAAAGTTGGAAACTATGGAGTGGTCTGGATTTTGTGGTCATTTCAAGACCAAGCAAAGGACAAGGAAATGAGCCATTTGGAAAATATTTAAAATAAGGAAATGCTCAAAACAGATTTAGTCATCATTGATTTAGAAATATGTAAAATATCAGTCAGTTAATGACATATCCATAAATTGGGTTTATTAAAAATTATCAGTAATCTGTAATGGGCTCTTGCTATGACTTAAAACATTGAAATCTCTGACATATTTCTTCAGTTCTTCTCTTTTATCCATCATTCACCAAGTCACTTATTTGTTATTAAACACTCTGTGATATTAATTCCTTTTTCCAGTCAGTTGATATCCTTATTAAATCTGGCCTGGACTGCTGTGACAACTCAACACATTCTCACTTGCCTCTTCCTTCCCTCCCAACCACTATGATAACATTAACCTCCTCATTAGTGTCCACAGAGATACACAGAATGACTCTGTGTGCTAACGAAGATCCTTCTGAGATGCCCAGCTGAGTGACTGATGTAAATTCTGTTGGATTTATATTCTCCACCATAATAACAGTGATCTTCGATTTCCCCAGAAATACTATAATGAAGACAAGCACCAAGTCTTTGCACATGCTCTTATATCTTTTCAAGGTTTTCTCTATTTCTCCTCCTTGGGTTCCCAAAATTATTCATTAAAGAGCAGTAAAAAGTCTCTTTCTTTTTCAAACTGATTAGACTGCTAGTTACATTGTAGCTCTTCTAATGCAGTATCTTTAAACTCTGGATCACATGTCTAAGATGGAGAGCTAAAATACTGAAAAGATTTACAAACTTTAAATATAAGAATTAATACCTGTGGGCTGCATAAATAAAGTCAACAAAAATGTGGACAATAATATTTAAGGTACATATTTTAATTTTATGTAAATATATTCATCTTCGGGAATGGACATTTAACCTAGCAGTTGTGATCCCCAGGTTCCACATAGGAATACCTGAGTACAGCTCCTGACCCCAGTTTTCTGCTGGTGCAAACCTTGGGAGGCAGTAGTGATAGCTCAATTAAATGGGTTCCTCTCATCCATGTGGCTTAAGTTTCCAGCACCCAGCTTGTGCCCCTGCCCAGCTATGGTCCTTGCAGATGTGTGAGTAGTAGACCAGTGGATGAAAGCACTCTCTCTCCATTCCCTCGCTTGCTCTTTCTTAATTAAATAAACAAATAAAATTTAAAATACATCTTTAAGACATATTCTGTAGTCATTTTTTGCTTAAGAATTTTTATAGTGTAAAACACAGTGGGTTATCACTTCATTACTTACAGTACTTTGATCTCATATTTCAAACTGAAAGGATATAAATTCTACTAACATTTAATATTTAATGTTAGTTAAATTCTTTTTAAATTCATGTCAGTGATTCCGGGGTTAAATATTAATGATTTTTCCCTCTATAGATAAAACCTCATTAGTTTTGAGGTTAGACGCTTTAAGCAATATGTGAAAAGTTTCTTTTTAGTTCATATATTAAACAATCTAGCTCTTAATTTTTTATGAAAATATTTTCTTAGGTAAAAGAATATTTAATAAGAAATTTGCACATAGAAAATTATGTCAAACTTTGCTTTCCTAAGAAGCACATTATGAAACTGTATGCTGAATAAAATTTACTCAGTATTTTTCAGTGTTCACTCTCTTGTGTATCTACATTTATCCATTGTAAATATTTTTAATTAGGAGAATTTTTATTTAACTAATTTCACTGAAGCCTTCATATATTCTGATAAATGAATAAAATCATAACTTAGCAACCCTCTCCAAACCTAATAATCCTTCAAACTAATAAAACTGCATTGTTACTAAGTTGGTATTTCAAAACACAGGTGTGTGGATATTTTTATCTCTAAAAGCATGCAAATGATATAGCTAATGAAGAATTATGAGATGAATAATTTTAAGTATTCTAGTTGACATTTTTTATAACTTTATTTTTTTGAACAATTTTGGGATCACAGAAAAAATAGGAAAAAGTAAAGAAATCCACCATATATCATCTATCTTCACACATGCATGGTCTACCCCATTATCAATATGCCACATTAGAGTGATTTATCTATTAGAATCAATGAAACTACATTAACACAGAGTTTACATTAGGTTTCATTTTGATATTTATTCTACGGGTATGGACAAATACATAATATTGATTCATAGTCACCATTATTATTGTCTAACACAGAGTATTGTTATTGCTTTAAAGATATTCCATGTACCACCTATTCTAGTCAGAAATTTATTGGGAGGAAATCGGTAATGTAACAGATTCCTCCATACTCAAAATTTATTCCTAATTGCCAGGAAATACTTTCTATTTAATTCCATGAAACAAGCACTTTTTTTTTTCTTTTTTTTGGACAGGCAGAGTGGATAGTGAGAGAGAGAGACAGAGAGAAAGGTCTTCCTTTGCCGTTGGTTCACCCTCCAATGGCCGCCGCAGTGGCTGCACTGTAGTCGGCGCACTGCACTGATCCAAAGTCAGGAGCCAGGTGCTTCTCCTGGTCTCCCATGCGGGTGCAGGGCCCAAGGACTTGGGCCATCCTCCACTGCACTCCTGGGCCACAGCAGAGAGCTGGACTGGAAGAGGGGCAACTGGGACAGAATCCAGTGGCCTGACCAGGACTATAACCCGGTATGCCAGCGCCGCAGGTGGAGGATTAGCCTATTGAGCCAAGGCGCTGGCCATTGTTTTAAAATATGATGTTGAAAAAGCTTCATAATGTATATTATTCTGTCCTTTCCTTAAGCCTCAATAATTTAGTGTTAAGATGTGAAGTCTAGACCTAGAAGTATATAGGCTCAAATTGGGGCTTAGCCCTTCAGCCAATATCCAAATTTATATGTTACATTTTATTTTTTACTCAAAATCTAGAATGAATGTTTCTGATCATCCAGGAGCATGCTGTAGATGTTGAGGAATAGGGAATATGAGTCGATTGAGGAGTAATAGAATAATAAATTCTCTGTATCCTTCAGTTTGTTAGCATCAGTGTTGGCAGGATTCTGCTTTACAATCATCTAAAAGAAGAACATACAGGGCAAAATGTAAAAGCTTATTTCTATCATATTTCATGCCTACTTATATTCCATTGGCTGAAATTTAATTTTATGACCACATATTATTGCATGGGAGGCAGAAGTATTGTTTTGCTTTGTGACTAGGCACAAGAGAAAATAGATTTATTGACTAGTTAGAGGTCTCTGCCACAATGATATAATACTACCTACCACACATAGATATTCTGCAGAGTAAGACATAATGGGAAGTTAGTGTTCACAATGTAGGGGTTTAAAAATATTTGCTAGTATTAGTAGTGTCAGCATTATCACTCTGAACTTCATTTCTCATTATAGAGTTTTCAAGTTGTGAAAGAGATGGGAAAATGGTTAAATATTTGCTCCTTCCCAGGAAGATTATGAAATTTTCCTAATACTCTGGTACAATTTCCTTACTGTGATGTAATGAAAAAGATACAAACCTTGGCATTATTCTAACTGAAGACTAAATCTCTACAACTGTTTTAATACTTGGGTAATTAAAATTTAATAAAGGATCATTGGATGTCTATAAAAGTTTAATAATATTCTAGTAACAAAGAAAATTAGCATTCGGAGGGATAAATAGTAAGAAATCACAGTATTTGGAAAACATTATGCTGAGTGAATTAAGCCAGTCCCAAAGGGACAAATATCATATGTTCTCCCTGACCAGCGACAACTAACTGAGCACCAAAGGGGAAGTCTGTTGAAGTGAAATGGACACTGTGAGAAACAGTGACTTGATCAGCCCTTGTCCTGACTGTTGATGTACAGTATAATATTTTATCCATTTTAGTATTTTGTTTTGTTTTGTTCTAGTACTATTGGTTGAACTCTGTAATTAACACACAATTATTCTTAGGTGTTTAAATTTTAATGGAAAAGTGATTCCTGTTAAGTATAGAGTGGGAATAAGAGAGGGAGGAGATGTACAATTTGGGACATGCTCAACTGGACTTGCCTCAAATGGTGGAGTTAGAAACATGCCAGGGGATTCCAATACAATCCCATCAAGGTAGCGTGTACCAATGGCATTTCACTGGCCCAAGTGATCAATTTCAGTTCAAAATTGATCTCACTGAAAGGTCTAAGAGTCAAAGGGATCACACAAACAAGACTAGTGTCTGCTAATACTAACTGATATAATAAAAAAGGGAGAGAACAATGCAACATGGGAAGTGGGATACACAGCAGACTCATAGAATGGCAGATGTCCTAAATAGCACTCTGGCCTCAGAATCAGCCCTTAAGACATTCAGTTCTGGCTGAAGAGCCCATTAGAGTATTTTAGGCATGGAAAGACAAGACACTCTGGGAAAAAAAAAAAAAAAAAAAAAAAAAAAAAAACTAAATGAAAGATCTCTGTGATCTCTGTGAGTGAGATCCCAGTGGAAAGAATGGGGCCATCAAAGAAGAAGGTACCTTTCTCTGAAGGGAGTAGAGAACTTCCACTTTGACTATGACCCTGTTGGAATAAGATCAGAGTCGGTGAACTCAAAAGGCTTCCATAGCCTTGGCAACTCAGGACTAGAGCCTACGGAGATTACTGACGCCATAAACAAGAGTGTCAAATTGTTAGGTCAACAACAGGAGTCACTGTGTACTTACTTCTCATGTGGGATCTGTCCTTAATGTGTTGTCCAATGTGAAGTAATGCTATAACTAGTACTGAAACAGTATTTTACACTTTGTGTTTCTGTGTGGGTGCAAACTGATGAAATCTTTACTTAATATATACTGAATTGATCTTCTGTATATAAAGATAATTGAAAATGAATCTTGATGTGAATGGAATGGGAGAGGGAGCGGGAGATGGGAGGGGTGTGAGTAGGAGGGAAATTATGGAGGGGGGGTCATTGTAGTCCATAAACTGTACTTTGGAAATTTATATTTACTAAATAAAGAAAAATAAAAATAAAAGAAATAAAAAAGAAACTGCTGGACGTTAAATCTGACTAAATGATTTGACAATTTTTAAAATAGAGCCATATTAGATTATCTATAGTAGGGCACCTTGGTAAATTTTTAGGATATTGATTTGCACCTTAAACTAAGTTGCTCATAATCGTGATGATGAATATTAACAAAAGAATGTTAGAATATTCTGCATGGTTTATTTTAAAGTTTTAAGAAGGCATGTTAACATGATACCATTCATGGTGGTGAAAATAACAGCTTTAGTCTTTGAAGGATAAAAAGTCATTTGTCTAAAGAAGAGTTCGGTAGAATGCTTCATTCCTGATTGATGCTGGATAGAAAGTTACTGTATTACATGTCAACAGTGGTCTGTACCTTGGTTTTTCACTTATCCAAATCATTCTTCCTTTTTAACGTGAGAAGTAAACTTGCCAGTTTCACCAGTGTGCTGTAACATTTTAATAATTTTTCAAATATAACTGAAGAAACATGAGACCTGTCAGATTAATGACCATTGTAACATATGTGTATTGTAATGCATTTCTGATATGTCTTAAACTGCTCTCTAAGGTGAACAAAGTCATTTTTATGTCTGTGTGCTAGGAAATAAAAATGCTTTTTAAAGGAAAAAAAAGAAATCACAGTATTTTCAAACATATCCAATTGTGATAAATTCAAAGAGAAAATAGAGTCCACAGGAAACACAAACTAAACTGTTAGAGTCTAACAAGTAAGAAGTTTATTCTGCTTGTCAGAGTGATAAGAAATGTGGATTTCAACTTGAGCACTGGCCAATAATAACAGTTCTTCTAAAAACTATGTTAGATGTGGATTAACAATACCTGGATAATAATTGGAAACTGGAGAAATAAAGAGAAAAAAATGTATTTTCGGAATTTACTACCTGATGGAGATAGAATGCGTGGGAAATCTGGGTTTAACAGAGGAGATGATTATTCAATTCTCAAGTGATTAAGTTTGCTTCCAACATAAATTGTAATGAAAATGTCTTGTCAGCAATTATAAATTGTCTGGTAAAAAGAAGCAATTCATGGTTAAGAGATAATGAGTTCAGAATAATAACCATGAACATGAAGAAGTAGGTAAAATTCAGGAAACCCAGAAATGTAGGAAGGACTCATTAGAATTATGAGAAGTAGAGTAGGGAAATAATCAAAGCATGAAAGGATCCACAAGGAATATACAATTGACCAAAACACGAGGTACTATTTGTATTCTGTTTTTATTTTGGTCAGTATTTGGGAAATGTCAGTTTTTATGAAGGCCAGTTCAGCTACATGTCCTGACTGTAACTGATTAAGAGATGAAAGTAGTACCAGAAAATGGAGACCCCCAGTACAGATAAATCACTTGTTAAATTTCCTAGTTAAAAAAAAAATGTAGGCAGGAACTCAAGAGAGCAGATCAGAGACATTTAATTTTTATGTTTTTAAAATTGAGATAAAGAATGTCAATGGGAAAAAGAGATTTACATTAAAATTGAAAAAGGCATGAAAATAATAAGCTTGTATAGGAATTGAAATACTGCTTCTACCAGGACAAGATGAACTCGGGCTCATTTCAAAGAGGATAGAGAGAAGATGAGGCATTCATGGCCCTGTTGCTCTGTGAAAAATGAGCAATGTTCTATGAGCAGATGAAGAGCATTAATCTCAAGATATACATTTTATTTATCCATTTATTCAAAATATGTCATTTGGACTCTAAGCTCCAAATACTAAGATAAATTGTGTAAAACCAAAATTGAATTCAACTTGTTTTCTTGTCTCAAACTGCCTACAATTCCATAGGGAAGACAAGTAAGGGCAGCAATGATGAGGGAACCGTGTGCCAAGTGTTGCAACAGAGGATGGGACTACGCAACAGAAAAGGAGCTGTAATATATAATCCTTTGGAGAAAGAAAACAGGAGATCTTCCTGAAAGAAAGAAAGCTTAAGGCGAGTTTTCAGGTGGAACAGTCTGGAAGTAGCTTGTTAATGAATTTGGAAAGGTGTTTTCTATAAAGAAAGCAGCATGACTAAACACAGTGTTAGGAAATGACACAATAAATTCAAAAACCGGAATTTGTTCAGATGCTTGGAATTTAGAACTTGATTGAAGATTTTTTTGTGTTAGAGCCACACAAGATTCAAATGGCAAGGCAGATTTTTTTCTAAAGTAAGATGTTTATATTGTATCCCTTTTCAAAAAGATGTTATTTACTTATTTGAGAGACAGAGTTACAGATAGAGGGAGAGACAGAAAGGTCTTCCATCTGCTGGTTCACTCCTCAAATGGCAGGAACTCCACAACAGCAGGAACTGGACCAATTCGAAGCCAGGAACTTCTTCTGGGTCTTCCACATGGGTGCAGTGGCCCAAGCACTTGAGCCATTTTCCAGTGCTTTCTCAGGCCATAAGCAGAGAGCTGGATCAGAAGAGGAGGAGCCGGAACACGGAAAATAAACCAACACTCATACGGATGTCAGTGCCACGAGTGGAGTCTTAGCCTACTATTCCTCCATGCCAGTCCTTATATTGTATTTCAAATACGTTGTGAACCATTTTAAGATATTTACAAAATTTTATTTAAGGTATACAAATTCATGTATTTCATGTATACAGATTTAGAAACATAGTGATACTTCTCACACTCCCTCCTGCCCACTCTCTCCCTCTTCTTCCTCCTCCTGTGTGAAGGTAGGGTCATTAGGTTTGCATTTGAGTAAGAATACTCAGATTCAAGAAGGTTGTCCAGTTGGAAGCAGTAGGTCTACCAGACACTACTGCTTAAGAGGGTCAAGGGGAAGAGAAAAGGAAAATAGATGAAAAACATAAGAGCTATGAAGCACTTGGAAACTGAGGGATTAGGCTCAGAAAGGGAAAAGTGTGAAACAGTCTTTTGTGAGACTGTAGATCGATAGGCACCAGAGAAGCCTTATTTGGGGAAGAAGACACTTTAGTGTTGACTTTTTTCACGCATTAAATTCAGCATATATTTATAAATATGCACTGTTTTCTGAGAAATGCTAAATGCTGGCACATTGATCTTATGATACCTTTGGCATCCAAATGCAGATATTTAATAAGCATATTGGTTGGAGCTCAACCATAGAAGTGGCTCCAGTAGAAGAGTTTACATATGGGTACATGTACAGATATCCCCAACACAAAAGGAAAGAGAGACTTTTACAAGAATTATCTTACATGATTTTGTGTACATTGATCCCAAGACAATTTCAAAGTCCATATATATTCCACCCTCTGCCAAACAGACATACAAGTATATGCTTTTAAACCAACCAACTGAATAAACCAGGCCCATTCATATTAACTGGATTAATATTCTTGACTTAAAAATAAGTGATTAGGGTCTTCAATCATATCTCCAGAATCCTTTCAAAGCAGCACTAATATGGGTTTAATTGAATAACCTGGAACTGAAGCCTAGTTAACTTTTTATCATAAAAGTTATTACACTTGATAAATCAGAAATGAAGTGTGGGGTAAGTCTTTCATATTGGAATTATCAGATTGCATGTAGTAGTTGAAACTAAAACTATATGAGTTCCTCCAAAATAAAATATAGAATATAATACAAGAAATTGGTGAGTATATTGTATTATTAAAAACTTTCACATTATTGCATCATCCATGGTATACACCATCACATGCATCCATGAACACACTGAAAAAATTGTACTAAATCATCAAACCAAGATTGGAGGTATGTTGAATGTGTAGAAGTAGGATTTTAGATGTCCCTCTTCTATTTAACTTACCACTTAAATCTCAAGATATACGGGTACAGTGATTGATAGTCTCAGGCTACCCAACTAAGCCACCTCCTGAGGTCATTAGGAGAAATAGTTCATGTTCCAACTCTTTTGTTTTGCTATCTTCAAGTCAAGATCCTTTTTATGCTCTCCCTTTTTCTGCCACAATACCTTCTTTTGCTAATTTAGTTTCACAGTATATCAGGACAGATTTGTGGTCCATAAAGAAAGAGAACTCAGAAGAAAAGGGGATTTTAACAGGAGAGTAAGCACTGGAGAGACATGAGCAGGTGGTATTACGTACACAGTTTCAGTGTGTGATGGGAAGAAAACTGAGGACAGCATGCACTGGGAAGTAAGTTAGAGGTGAGTAAGGCCGGCATCGCATGTGGAAGAATCTTCTGAGAAATTAGAACATCTGCTAAAACTGGCAAAATTGGATGATTTCTAAGATACGAGTGCCTTGAGTTTATTCAAATGCTCAAGAAGGGAATCCTTTGATATCTAGGGGTAAGGATGGAAGGGTGGTGTAGTATGAAACAAAAGCAATAAGGTCAGAAAGGCAGTGAAGAGCCAGAAAAATATGGACATTTCCTCCACTAGTTGCTTGTTAATGTGTTTGTAGGGTAAAGGTCTCAAATTGTGAGACTACATGGATACCACTATTTAGCAACAAAACCGTTTGCCAGTGTAGATGTGGATGCATAAGAAAAGTGTAATACAGTAAGAAATGTTCTTCAAAAGAGGCATCGAGGTAATGCTTTAATTTGAATGATAATATCAGGACACTTAGTCAGAACATAAACCCATAGGAGATAGAAGACATTTGGACCACTGCTTTCCAACTAGCATCTAAGAATGAAGTTGTGATGTTATTAATTCCATTTCCTGTACAATGTATTTGGCCTCCTGCATTGGATTTTTAAATGTACAGCAGCAATAGTTGTGTTCTATATGATCTCTGCCACAGCAGACAAAGCCATGAAGACAATGGGAAAGTCAAGATTTTCAGATTTAATTTTCCTTTATTTATCAGGGATTTGATTCTCAGCCCTTGGAGCTGGATCCCAACAGTTTCCTCTGATGTGCATAGATGTGCTTATGTTCAAGTGTTTGCACAGTCCTTTGGGGCCACTTATCTCAAGGAGGCACTTGCGGTTAGAAAATAAGTCAATAAGTAGAATTGATGTAGATTTAAATTTCACAGGGAAATAGGATCTGATTTATAAAATCAAAAAGGGAAAAAAAAGGAGCCAGTGCTGTGGCATAATGGGTAAAGGTATAAACTGCAGTGCCAGCATCCCATATGGGTACTAGTTTGAGTCCCAGCTGCTCCACTTCCAATCCAGCTCTCTGCTATGGCCTGGGAAAGCAGAAGATGACCCAAGTCCTTGGGCTGCTGCACATATGTGGGAGACCTGGAAGAAGCTCCTGGCTCCCGGCTTCAAATAGGTGCAGCTCCAGTCTTTGCAGCCAACTGGGTAGTAAACCAGTGGATGGAAGACATCTCTTTCTCTCTCTCTCTCTCTCTCTCTCTCTCTCTCTCTCTCCCTCTCTCTGTCTCTGCTGCTCTGTAACTCTGCCTTTTTAAATAAATAAATAAATTACTTTTAAAAAAAGGCAGATAAAAGGAAGTGGAATAAAGGAAGGAAGGAAGCTTGACATACATTAAATTCATTGTCTTGGTTATACAGTTGTATAACCAGAAAACAAAAGGTGAACATTTGGCCTAAGCAGTTAAGACATCGTTAGGATACCTATTTCCCATATCAGAGTATTTGTGTTTGACCCTGTTTCTGGCTCCTGATTCCAGATTCCTGCAATGCAGACTGTGGGAGGAAGTGTAGATGGCTCAAGTAATTGGGTTCATACCATGCATGTTGTAGGTCTGGACTGAGTTTCCATTTCCTGGCTTGCCTGGACCAGCCCCAGCAATTGTAAGCATCTGGGGAGTGAACCTGCAGATTGGAGTTCTCCCTTTTTCAAGTGATCCTGCAGATTAAAGTCCTCTGTCGGTCTCTCTCTGTCTCTCTCTTTCTCTTTCTCTCTCTCTGTCTCATGTCTAATTCTCACATTTTTAAATGAAATATACTGCACACAAATAACAAGATGGCATTAGTTTCCTAGGACTGTCATAATAAATTGCCACAAAACAGGTTGATAAACAATAGAAATTTATTTGCTATATACTGGCAACAGTATAATTATCTTTCTGAAAACCCAAGAGAAGAACACTTCCTTTCCTCCTCCTACTTTCTGGTGGTTGCCTGCAATATTTGGTATTTCTTGGCTTATGGCTGTCTAGCTGCCATATCTGTCTCTTCACATGGTCGTTTTCACTCTATGCATGTGTGTGACTATCTCCAAATGCCATTCTCTATATTATAAAGACACCGGTCATTGGATGTAGGGCCCATTCTAATCAATATGACTTTATCTTAGGTTGATTATGTATTTAAATATATATTCTATTTCCAAATAAGTTCATATTTATAGTTACTGAAATATAGCATTTGAGCATATCTTTCTATGATACACAATACAATCTACTACAACAAATCAATAACCCACAGGTTTTTCTTTTCTGCTTTCTCAAATAATTTCAAGTTTTGATATAATTGAAGTATTATATCTTTTTGTTATTGTATCAATAACTTAGTCCCTTATCTATATAACATTGTGAAAAAACTACGTTCTACCTAATCAGATAGTTGTGATGATTAGGTTTATTTATAGTTGCCAAGCATTTAGAACAAGTCCTGGCTCTAAGCATTTTGTGGATTTATGAAAGGCAGATTTGAGACACCTGCTAACCCCTCCCATAACAATTGTCCTGCCAAGTCTTTACCCTGAAGAAATAAAAAGATTAGCTAAATCTTATTGTCCAGACCATGTGGGAAAGAGACAGTCTATTAGTGAGACAGCACTAATTAAAGTATTTTTATCATGTTTTCCCTATTGTTTCTGTAACTTACTCTATAATTGGACAATTTACTCTATTAGACAATGACCTTGGGCATTGTGGTTGATTCTAGCAGCCTATTCTAAGTCAATTTTCTAACAGAGGCAGGTGACCTCTCTTAATTGCTATGCCTGGGGAGAAATATAAACATGTCAAATGAATAACCATAAGGAATACACAGTATCTGATGACATTCACTTTCCCTTCTACTAACTGCCTTTAAGGTGAACTTGGTAGAAAAGGATGACAACTTTTCCCTGTCTGTATAGAAGTACAATTAGTTCATGGAAGAGATATAATAAGGGAAGAAGGCAAACTAAAGTGAACGTTACAGCCAATCAAGCACCAATTCTCTCCACGTAAGCACTACGAATGGATAAGTTTAAGCTTTGGAAAACAATAGATTTGCTATTTGAAGATTGCTTCTCTCCTCATATGTCAGTCAAAAATCTCTTTCCTACAGAAAATAAATGCAGTGAATCTCTACCCAGCCATCAGCACAATTAAGTGATGGTGCTATTTTATAAAGGACTTGAGTTGTAAAGTTCTATCAAAGCATTACCTCAACCTGCATTATGTGTGATGCTTTTGGTTTTTTTTAACCCAAAGTGCAGATGAATGAAAAAAGAATTCTCTCCTACTTATTATGCCATTTCTCTACCTAAACAACGAATCTCAATATTTTAAGTAATCTCTTTTCTATACAGCTTCTTTGTAGGCAGAATTAGCTAACCAGCTATAATAAACACACTGAATCCTAGTGCTGTATAATTTGGGAATGGTTTCCTTGTTGCCCTATAATCCATTGTCAGCAGTAAGATACTTGCATTTTTCATTTCCATACTGTATCTAGGGGTGGGAATGAGAAATCCAGAATTAGTTCCACCAATTTAGCTAAGAAAAGAGAAAAAGGATATTTTCTCCCCAAAGTTTAACCACTCACTGTCACACACACACAGACACACACAAATTCTTCTCTAATACTTAGTCCTAATAATCATGACAGCATTTTTGTTGGAGACCTAAAGCAGTGCTTTTCAAATGTGTTAAGTTATTAAGGCATAATAATAATACTCATTCTAGACCGAGACCAATTAAATCACAACAAGGTTAAGTTGGGTATGTGGTTGCAGAAGTATTTAAAAAAAAATTCCTGAGTGGGTCTAATATGTCCAATTGTAAACCACTGACTTACATTGTGAGTTTATAACATGTTAGGTACTTCTTGAAAAGATTTATTTTATTTATTTGAAAGGCACAGTTACATAGGGAGAGGGGAAAAGGAGAAGGGGAGAGTGTGTGAGAGAGATTACACAGACAGAGAGTGATCTTCCATCCGCTGGTTCCCCAAATGGCCATAACACCTGGAGCTGAGCCAGGCTGAAGCCAGGAGTCTAGAGTTCTATCTGGGGTCTCCCACATGGGTGCCGGGGGCCCAAGAACTTTCTTCCACTGCTTTCCTGGGCGTATTAGCAGGGAGCTGCATCAAAAGTAGGAGTTGGGACTCCAACAGACACTTATATGAGATGCCAGCCCTACAGGCAGCAGGTTAAGCTGCTGCGGGGCACTGCTGGCCCTAGACCTGTTAGGTGTTCATTTTCTTTATCTGGCACTTGTTATTGTCCCAATTTGTGGAAATCACTACTCAGTGTTAGTTAAGTTCTTATGCTGAGAAATTGCAACACGTTCCTCTTCATTTTCTCTTTCCTTTGGGATCGCCAGCATTTGGTTGTATTGGTATTGACTTCTTGAACTTTCTAAGAAACAACCACATTAGATTTGTTCTATGATAGCATAAATAACACAAGTGCTTATTAGGGTTACTATTTCTGTGCAAGGGTCTGAAATACAACTTATATATAGTCAATGCCCTTTAGCATTCTGCAATGATAATAATGGAAATGCAAACTAAAAACATGTTAGCTTTAAAAAGGGTTCCAGACTCATCTTCATCAGGAAAAACTCAGGATATCTAGCCATAAAAAAATCATGTCAATTTTTCTCCTGCCTTTTACTTACATAACACTTTATGTGTAATTGGTCAATTACTGCTTATCTCTCAAATGCTATGAGTGGGTTAGTAGTGTCAGGAGGCATAGACCGTACCAGTAAACTCAGACACAAGAAAATTATATTTTATTTTCTTTATGAAAGGACAATAACCTGAAGCATAGTGTGCATTACAAATAAAATGTACTTCAAAGCAGTGTAATTTTAATACTTAATTCATTTACTTCCATATCAAAATGGTACAAAACTTATGTGAATATCTAATAACAGCATATATATTTCTCCTGATATATTAGAAATTCTTCTTTCAAGGAGCCTTTCATTTGCAAATATAACAGATTTTATTTAAGGTATTCTTAGAAACTTTTAAAATGGGGGTGGGGGAAATATATTTATTCTGACAGTTCTGTCTGCCTGCCCACTATTGTAAAAAATAATTACTATTTGTAATATAGTACTATAAAATACTATAAAGAAACTGACTAATAGCTTAATTATGAATACTACATAATTCATCATAGAGTGAGGCCACATAAGAGTAGACATACTAAAAACTTTGCATTGTGGCACTTCACCAGATTTTATTTCTTTCACATGTCACAATATTGATATCAAAATTATAGAGTAGATTGTATAGAGACCAATTTTGATATACTTATGAGTACCTAGTTAGAATCACCAGTCAAAAATATCAGTTTCTTTCTATTCTGTTTCTCATTAGTGTGTATGTTTTATTTTGTTTTTGCAGGATTGCCTAATACATTAGAGAAAGCAGTTTGAGTGCTCTGTCCTTGCATATACTATACACTTACAATCAAGTGTCTCCACTACAAATATGATTCTACTTCCAGAAAAAAACAAAAAATAACAATAGTAAGTGCTTCCTTTCTATAATTGTTTTTCCACTGAGTAAATTAACAGAGGTCATTCACATACTGACTAACACGGAAGAGTCATCTTCATCTCAATTTCCCTTAGATTTATTTAGATCAGATTTAGTTATAAAGACAGGAACAGAGTGTCAGCAAAACCTGAAAACTTCTAGATATTTAACTTAACTGTTATGGGCTCCTTATTATGGAACCTGCCCTCTCTGTCAGTGAATAAATATGTATTAGATAACCACAACATCCCAAAAGTAATTAAAAATTAAACAGATTTCTTCATCTCCTGGGCCGACAGTTCACCATAAAATCATAATCATCAAAATTCATTCTTATTCACTTGGTTCTCTGATATATTCAATTCAACCCCATAAATATTTATGGCATGCTGCTTTCTACTGTTGAAAAGTTTATGGTCTTATATGAAGGACAACACAAACATCTATAACTAGCTACCCAAATGAGGTAAATGTCATGAGACAAACATGAAGGAAGAACTACATTTCAAAGCACAGGCAGTGATTCCATTTACCAAGAGTCCACATGGCAGAGTCAGCACCAAGATAGGTCAGCATATATTGAAAATTAATTCAGTATATGTGAGTACGTAGATACTGCAAGTGGCCTACAAAACAGTAAGGTGAATTAACTTACCCTAAGAATGACATAAAGCATTTTCTGCTTCTGGTAATGATTGAGTATATTATACTAGAATAGCCTTCCAAATCTGAAAATAGAAAGTTAGACAAAATGTATCAAAGTGTATTTTCAGGTATTGGACAACAGGCAGCACAGCACTATGGCTTTCTAGGGAAGGAAAAATAGCATGGTGAAACCCACTATCACCCATATTTCTTCCCAGAAACACTTCACTTACCATGGCTTATGGAAGAGAAGGCTAAGAGAAAGTAGTCTTTCTGAATTGAGAAATGTTGAGTAAGTTTCAGAGCAGTTCCAGAAATTTGCATACTGATCTTCAAGTTACATATGAAAAACAGTGTAAATAAAATAAGTATTTTATTTCTTCAAAGTGGTATGGATTAAACAACTGTGGATATTTGTGAAAAATTATTGAACTCTATAATTATTTATATATTTCTCCTTTTTTAGAAAGTTTTTATTTAATAAATATAAATTTCATAGGTACAACTTTTGGATTATAGCAATTCTTCCCCTCATACCCGCCCTCCCGCCCCCAAATCATCCTACCTCCTACTCCCTTTCCCATCCTGTTCTTCATCAAGGTTCATTTTTAATTATCTTTATATATAGAAGACCAACTCTATACTAAGTAAAGATTTCAACAGTGCACCCACACAGACACACAAAGTATAAAGTATTGTTTAAAGACAAGTTTTACCATTAATTCTCATAGTGCAACTCATTAAGGACAGAGGTCCTACATGGGGAGCAAGTGCACAGTAACTCCTATTGTTGATTTAACAATTGACACTCTTATTTATGAAGTCAGTGGTCACCCAAGGCTTTTGTCATGAGCTACCAAGGCTATGGAAGCTTTTGGAGTCCACAAACCCATCAGTATTTAGACAGTGCCATATGCAGAGCAGAAGTACTCTCCTCCCTTCAGAGAAAAGTACATCCTTTGTTGATGGCCCATTCTTTCCACTGGAATCTCACTCACAGAGATCCTTCATGTAGATCATTTTTTGCCACAGTACCTTGGCTTTTCATGCCTGAAATGCTCTTGTGAGCTTTTCAGCCAGATCTGAATGCCTTAAGGACTGATTCTGAGGTCAGATTGCCATGTAGGGCATTTGTCATTCTATGAGTCTGCTATGTGGCCTGCTTCCCATGTACAATCATTCTTCCCTTTTTAATTCCACCTATTGTTTTTAGCAGACACTTGGTCTTATTTATGTGGTACCTTTGATACTTAATCCTATCTAAATAATCAGTTACACACTTAATATGATCATTTTAATAATTATATATTCCATATCTCAATTTCTATAAATATATCTCATTTAAATAAAAAGTAATTACAGGGCAGGTACACCGGCTCACTAGGCTAATCCTCCGCCTTGCGGCACCGGCACACCGGGTTCTAGTCCCGGTCGGTGCACCAGATTCTGTCCCGGTTTCCCCTCTTCCAGGCCAGCTCTCTGCTGTGGCCAGGGAGTGCAGTGGAGGATGGCCCAAGTCCTTGGGCCCTGCATCCCATGGGAGACCAGGAGAAGCACCTGGCTCCTGCCATCAGATCAGCGTGGTGTGCCAGCCGCAGCGGCCATTGGAGGGTGAACCAATGGCAAAGGAAGACCTTTCTCTCTGTCTCTCTCTCTCTCACTGTCCACTCTGCCTGTCAAAAAATAAAAAATAAATTTAAAAATAAAAAAAGTAATTACATGACTTCGCTTACCTTTAATGACATTAATTCTTTCCACTTTATATTTTTTAAAGATTTATTTATTTACTTGAAAGTCTGAGTTACATAGAGAGAGGAGAGGAAGAGAGAGAGAAGTCTTCCATCCACTGGTTCACTCCCCAGTTGACAACAATGGCCAGAGCTGTGCCAATTCGAAGCCAGGAGCCAGGAGCTTCTTCCAGGTTTCCCTCATTGGTGTAAGGGCCCAACAACTTGGGCCACATTCTGCTGCTTTCCCAGGCCATAGCAGAGAGCTAGATTGGAAGCCGGGACTTCAACTGGTGCCCATATTGGGTGCTGGCACTGTAGGTGGCGGCTTCACCTGTTACACAACAGTGCACGTCATTAATGAAGCAGATATATTCAGAGGTAGGTAGAAAAGTTAGGGGCCTGTTCCAGTAATTCAAACAGTAATTCAAATCTTGGATTAGCATGGCATTAGTAGACACAGTAAAACTTGTTTCTGTTCTGGAGCTGTTTTGAAGATAGAACCTTAGGATTTAATGATTAGAGGCATAAACAAAGGGCAAGAGTCAAGAATGACACCAAATATTTTGTCCTGAAAAAACAAAAGAGTAAAATAATCATGTATTGATAAAGGAAGTGTATGTGTAAAATATATGTGAGAAAAATATAATTGAATTATAGGTATGTTAGAAAAGTTGGATGAGACCACCATGGAATTACATATAAAGAGCTATTCATAGACTGATCTCTGGAATACTCTCACATCGTCACATCAGAGAGAAGTTCCATGCTGGCCAAGTACCCAACATTTGCTTGCTCCTCCATAGTTAACCAAAGCAATTAATAACTAGCTGAAATTTGAGTTGAGTGACCAAAGAAGAACAGCAGAAATCAAAAAAGGAATAATGGGAGCCAGATAAGACAGAAAATCTGGCTGGGATAGCATTATAGATAGAGGAACAAAAGACAAAGGCAGCTGTAACCATGGTGCCATGACCAGTGGCAACCCCTATTAGAGGGGAAAGAGTAATCAGGAGAGCTGAAGCAGAGATTATCTGCACAACTGTTTTATACTGATAATCTAAGCTAAGAGAGAGACCCACACTCACAAAAGAGTAGGGGCCCAGTAAGGGGGTTTACTTGAAAAACTCATGGTTCATTATATTAAGGGGAAGAAACACATCATAGCCTCCAAAACCACAGAGCACAGGCTGTGGCACAGTTGCATCATATAGATAAAGGCAGCACTGTAGCAATTCTACATCCCCAGAGACCAGAAACTTCTATATCCTCATCCCTGGGGCTCTGCAAACATTCTGAAATACTAAGAAAACAGACTGTTGCCTCATGTGTTCAACTACATCTATTTTTAGAACAATGACTCTAGCACCCCAGCCTATAGAATTCTGTGCTTTACAAGGGTCACGTGCTACAAAATGGCATAGAATCCGGCCGGTGCCGCGGCTCACTAGGCTAATCCTCCACCTTGCGGCACCAGCACACCAGGTTCTAGTCCAGGTCGGGGCACTGGATTCTGTCCCGGTTGCCCCTCTTGCAGGCCAGCTCTCTGCTGTGGCCAGGGAGTGCAGTAGAGGATGGCCCAAGTGCTTGGGCCCTGCACCCCATGGGAGACCAGGATAAGTACCTGGCTCCTGCCATTGGATCAGCGAGGTGCGCCAGCTGCAGTGCGCCGGCCGCGGCGGCCATTGGAGGGTGAACCAATGGCAAAGGAAGACCTTTCTCTCTCTCTCTCTCTCTCTCTCTCTCTCTCTCCCCCTCTGTCCATTCTGCCTGTCAAAAAAAAATTTAAAAAAAAATGGCATGGAATCCTATCCCCAGAACCCTAGTTAAAAATCTACCTTTCTTGTTGAACAAGTCAAAATTTGGTAAAAAGTTGTTTATTCTCTATTTTCTACACTTTTACTCAAATCCTCATTTTCATCCAAATCAACTTCAGCCCACAGTTCCTAGAAGAAAATTCCTTATGGTCACTGATAAATTATAGTTTGTGTTTTCCACCAAAATCTTTTACTAATGGATCTCGCAAAAGTATTTGACATCCTCTGTTTCTCACAATAATCTATGTAATCTTCAAGACAGCACATCTTCCTATTTTTTTTCTGATTTTCTGACTTCTTTGTCTTATTTTTGGATTCATTTTCTTTTTCTTTTTGGCATGCCCAATAACCTTTTTTTAACTTTTATTTAATAAATATAAAATTCCAAAATATAGCTTTTGGACTACGGTGGCTTTCTCCCCCCCCATAACATCCCTCCACCTGCAAACCTCCCATCTCCCACTCCATCTCCCATCCCATTCACATCAAGATTCATTTTCAATTATCTTCATAGACAGAAGGTCATTTTAGTATATACTAAGTAATTATTTCAATAGTTTGCACCCACGCAGAAACACAAAGTGTAAAGTACTGTTTGAGTACTAGTTATACCATTAAATCACATAGTACAACACATTAAGGACAGAGATCCTACATAGGGCGTAAGCCCACAGTGACTCCTGTTGTTGATTAACAATTCACACTCTTGTTTATGGCAACAGTAATCACCTGAGGCTCTTGCCATGATGTCATGAGTTTTCAGTGCTACGGAAGCCTTTTGAGTTCACCAACTCTGGTCTTATTTAGACAAGGTCATACTCAAAGTGGAAATTCTCCTCCCTTCAGAGAAAAGTACCTCCTTCTTTGATGGCCCGTTCTTTCCACTGGGATCTCACTCACAGAGATCTTTCATTTAGGTTTTTTTTGTTGTTTGTTTGTTTGTTTGTTTGTTTTGCCAGAGTGTCTTGGCTTTCCATGGCTGAGAAACTCTCATGGGCTCTTCAACCAGATCTGAATGCCTAAGGGCTGATTCTGAGGCCAGAGTGCTGTTTAGGACATCTGCCATTCTACAAGTCGGCTGTGTATCCCACTTCCCATGTTGGATCCTTCTCTCTTTTTTAATTCTATCTGTTAGTGTTAGTAGACACTAGTCTTGTTTATGTGATCCCTTTGACTCTTAATCCTTTCATTATGATCAATTATGAACTGATATTGATCACTTTGAGTAGTGAGATGGCCTTGGTGCATGCCACCTTGATGGGATTGAATTGGAATCCCCTGGCACGTTTCTAACTACTGTTTGGGGCAAGTCTGATTGAGCATGTGCTGAACTGTACATCTCCTCCCTCTCTTATTCCCACTCTATACTTAACAGGGATCACTTTTCAGGTAAATTTAAATACCTAAGAATAATTGTGTGTTAATTGCAGAGTTCAACCAATAGTATTAACTATAACCAAAAAAAAATACTAAAAGGGATAAAGTATTAAGTTGTTCCTCAACAGTTAGGACAAGGGCTGATCAAGTCACTGTTTCTCATAGTGTCCATATCACTTCAGCAGGTTTCCTTTTTGGTGCTAGGTTAGTTGTCACCAATCGGGGAGAACATATGATATTTGTCCCTTTGGGACTGGCTTAATTCACTCAGCATAATGTTTTCCAGATTCCTCCATCTTGTTGCAAATGACGGGATTTCATTTTTTACTGCTGTATAGTATTCCATAGAGCACATGTCCCATAATTTTTTTATCCAGTCCACTGTTGATGGGCATTTAGGTTGGTTCCAGGTCGTAGCTATTGTGAATTGAGCTGCAATAAACATTGAGGTGCAGACAGCTCTTTTATTTGCCAATTTAATTTCCTTTGGTAAATTCCAAGGAGTGGGATGGCTAGGTTGTATGGTAGGGTTATATTCAGGTTTCTGAGGAATCTCCAGACTGACTTCCATAGTGGCTTGACCAGTTTGCATTCCCACCAACAGTGGGTTAGTGTCCCTTTTTCCCCACATCCTCGCCAGCATCTGTTGTTGGTAGATTTCTGTATGTAAGCCATTCTAAGCGGGGTGAGGTGAAACCTCATTGTGGTTTTGATTTGCATTTTCCTGATTGCTAGTGATCCTGAAAATTTTTTCATGTGTCTGTTGCCCATTTGGATTTCCTCTTTAGAAAAAATGCATACTATCCTGAATGCACCCGATCTCATCTGAATTCATTTTCTTACCTTTAAGTGTTGCAGTTTCTCAAAGCTCACACATTGGCTCCTTAATGTTTCTTCACTCAATTCATAAAGAACTTCATTCCTAAAATGTGGCACAGACAGTGATTAAGAATTAACTTATTTTTCAATCTGCCTGCGTTCAAATCTTGGGTCTCATACTAGCTTCGTTATCATGGCAAGAACTCATCATACATTCCTAGTTTGCTCATTAATTTTGAAATATTGCTCATAATCGTTCTTACCGGATTGTCACAAGGATTCAGTGAACCCAGACTTACAAAGCATTAGTCAAACCAGCATAGTTTTAATTATCACATATTGGTTCAGAGTTGATTTTTTTCTGGACTATATTTTTCTTTCTAAACTAGAAACTTGCATATATAAACTTTCTTGTTTCACCTGAAATTTCTCAAAAGTATAACAAACATTTGCAAAACATAGCTCATGATCTATTCCTGGAATCCATGTATTCTTGAAGCTTCTGTCACCAAGGAATAATGTTACAACTCTAAGTTTAGGGGATATCCTTGACACCATCTTTCCCTCACAACCTCCTTCATGCACATGTATATTCCATTTCCACAAATAGTACATTTTTTAAACATAGTTCTTGAATTTGTCCCCTTCTGTCTAGTAAATTCAATATCCATCCACTTATTCTAATCCTCCTTTCTCTGTAATCTTCATTTATTGCAGCAACTTCCTTTGTAGGCACTCTACATTTATTCTTTCCTCAATTCTTGATGCTGCAGTCAGAACAATTATCTGATTATGTTTCCCAAATTCAGCAACAAATGCTTGATTGATTTACTATGATTCAGGATAAAAATCCAAAATTCTTAGCATGGTTTCTTTATCCCTTATGGCTTATTGCTTCATGATCTTGTTTCCACTGATTTCTCCATATTTAGCTTTGCTCTTGCTTTCAGTAAAATCTCAAATAACTCTTTCTTCCTTCCGCAATAGAGCATGTATGCCTGCTGTCTCCTCTTCCACTTCACTTATTTCATTCTAATTCTGAATTCTGTGTTTAGTTCAATTATCATTTTTTAGTGAAGAAAATATCATTTTCTTGGTTAAGTGTTTCCTGATCTCCAAGTGCCATAAAATCTGCTAATTCATTAGTACTTTTCAATGATATTTTAAAGAAAAACTTGTATAAAACTCCATGAGATGGAAACTTCAATTGCTTACCACTTAATATCCAGGGTCTAGCATGGAACTTTGCAGTTAGAAAGCACTTAATAAATATTTGATGAATGCAAAAACAGCCAAAACGTTTCAATCAGTTATAGGAGAAATTATGGTATCTAAATTTAAATAATCATCAGTATTAGCTAAGAGCTAAAATATGTATCCAGTAATTACACAGAAAACATTACTGAATAACAACCATTACAGAGTGCTAAGATTGCCATGAAAGTGTTAGCCTTCCTAAAATCCAGGGTTATTCCAGAAGACCTGCTAGAAACGACAAAGAAGGAAGTTCAGGACATATTTGGAAACTTTCAGACTTGAAAAATAGTGGCTACATCTTTTGCTTTATATGTATTTATTTTGGTACAAAAATCTGGAATCCATATATGGTGTTTTTATAACACGTAAGTTCTATTCATTTTTTTGAAGATCCCTGTCAAGATTTTTTTTCTCACTCATGCCTGTGTTCATGGCTAAGACTCCTAACAAGAGACAAGGAAAGATGTGTATTTTTATCTACATTTATACAGAAGTATGATTGGAGCACAAAATGATAGGATATAATGCAATCATATTGGTGGAAGCTGAGAAAATCCTACTTATTTTTTTTTTCTTTTTAAAACTATTTATTTAGTTAGTCAGTTGTATGGCAGAGACAGAGAGAGAGAGATCATCCATCCAGTGGTTCACTCCCCAAATGGCCACATTAGCAGGAGCTGGACCTATCCAAAGCTAGGAGCCAGAAGCTTCTTTCAGGTCTCCCACATGGGTACAGGGGCCCAAGCATTTGAGTTATCCTCCACTGCTTTCACAGGCACACCAGCAGGGAACTGGATTGGAAGAGGAGCAGCTGAGATACAAACCAGCACCCATATGGGATGCCAGCACTGCAGGTGGTGGCTTTATCCACTATGCCTGCCCTGAAAATACCAATTCTTCAGATTTTCCTTTACATTTCTGTATGTTTGAGGATGCGGTCATTATGTACTTCTGTTTATAGGCGGGATAGTTCCATAATAAAAAGTTTTATGATCTACCTTAAAGAAAGTTCAGAAAATTCTTTTATGGTTTGCTTCAGACAGAAAGGCAAGAGAAGATCAGGGAGATTTTCTGCTGTTTCCTCAAATACTAAGGTAGAGTATTTTTAGGCAGCATTGTCTGGACCTTATCCTACATAACCAAATTCACTATGAGAAGATTAGGCGAAAAATAGACAAAATATATTATCACAGGCATATTGGAGCAAAATAGGAATACATGATGAAATGGGTTCAGCTTATTAGGATGTTTCACTTGAGTGAACGGCTGGATCTGCAGATACCTGTAGAATATGCAGCATTCTCTTTATGGGCTCTCTGAGTATTGAAAAATGAGCTTAAGGAGATATATAGCAGTAGGTGGGACTATAAATTATGAGTTTCTGGGATGATAATGTTTCTCCAAGCATGAACATTTTTGAAGGATTTGCTAAATAAGGGGAAATATGGTAAATTGAGCAGCATTCTAACTGTCCTGAAACAGAAGTTCTACCTCTAACTGCATTATATAATTCAAATTATGGTTAAATTGACACAAAGTTAGGCAGAGTCAATAGGAAATCAAATTCCTGCAAAACCATGATTCTTTCCTCATCTCCAATAGCTTCCTTGATAAACAAACAAACAAATTAGTGAGTTTGAAATCTCTGTCAGTGGGTCATTGATTAAGAACCCTCTATGGAGTGGGAAAGGGAAGGGTTGCGGGTGGGAGGGACGTTATGGGGGGAAAGCCATTGTAATCCATAAGCTGTACTTTGGAAATTTATATTCATTAAATAAAAGTTTTTTTTTTAAAAAAAGAACCCTCTAGAAGATATATTAAGAGTACTTTAAAATATAATGTTGCTTAGGTAGGTAAGAAGATGGTTATCCTGACTTATCTAATAGTAATTTGTAGCAGAAATCAGGATTATAAAGCCATTTCATGAAAACGGTATAAGTCTGCTTATCGACTTGTAGAGAAAATATTTAAAACAGGAGTCAGTCACTTGATCATGTAAAGAAGCAAAGTAAAATAACATTAGCAAATTGAAGTCAGTTTGCATAGAAGACAAGTGAGAACTACAGCAAATTACAAGACAGCACATTTCTCTGATCATAGGAGTTGGAGTAAGGTAATTATCTGGATCACCTAGTTCATACTAACATGCCCCAGACAAAGCCTTCCACTATTCTTGTTTTCCTATCACCATTCGGGTTCCAGGAGAAGCTGTTGTTTCCATGAGTATTCGTTACTTGCTGTTGATTCAATCTGAGTCCATCTTTAGTTCTCTATGTTCCAGAAATAATCCTTCTAACATAACTGATTTTCATAAATCCATTTCAAGTAATTATAATCTTCCTACATATTTCTACGAATTTCAAGTTAAGATATTACCTCTGCTAAGCAGTCTTTATAATATTGGCTTCAAGAAAAATGATTTTTCAAATAGAAAGCATGTTATTGTAAAAATTAAAAGATGAAAAGAATGAGAGAGAGAGGAGGGGCAGAGGTTGAGAAGTATCATTATGGCCTTAAAACTGTATATTCGACATACAAGATATCTATTCTCTTCAGATAAAAACCATAAATAATATTCTTATTGTTCACAGAAAAAAATTGATTAAAAAAATCCTTATTTCTGGACTCATTTAATCAGGTGAAAATATGTCCATTTGCTTCAGAAACGAAGGATCTGAATGGATATACCTTTTATGCTCTAGACATGATAATGTGCTACAGACATTGGTATTAGTATTTTAGTCCATGTTTTCAGGCCTTTGTAGCTAAAAGGCAACTTTTGTTTTTGTGTATTCGTATATTTCACTCATGTAAGTGAACATTCTGTGACCATTAAGGATGTAAGTACAGATTTTCTCCCCTGATGAACAGAATGGAATTGGAACACATCTCTTCACAATCACTGATGGTGATTAATTTGACACATAACTTTTAGACTAGCCAACAGCTATTTCAGATGTTCTTATTTGCTTTAATATGTTTAGCAAAAGACCCTGTTATATAAAGTTAAAAGCTTTGATCATTCATCAGTTCATAGATAGCAAAGTGTTCCAATCTAAAACCAGGTTATCAATCTGTGAATGATGAACATTTGGTTAACTCGTGCAACTGAGCAAGGTCTAAAGCATCTACTATTTAAAGTTATTGGGGGCCATAGCTGATGTATAATCTTCACCTTTTGAAATATTATAACTTTGTAGAATACATTTATTTCATGAAGTAATGAGTTCTAAATAAGTGTATTTTTCCCTGTAGTTCATTCATGACTAGGTATTTACTTAAGAGATATTAATTCTATTATTATATTGGGCTTGCTTTGGTTTGCGCAGAGACATTATATTGTTTTGACAGCTCTATTATTTTTACTGGTTGGCTTGCAGCTATTTATCTCAAGGTACATGGGGAATTTATTTTTTTAATTGGTTCTGCCTTTCTTTATGAATGTGTTTATGAGACACTATGGCATTTGAACATTTGAACATTTCAACATTTCCTACCAGTTTGGTAGTCTTGTAAACAGCAGTGCTTATGAGAGATCTCTAAGCAGTTTGAAAACAGAACAAAAAAGAAACACTAGTGAATTTAGGTTCATCTTGAAGTCTACTATTGTATTATAGTCTATGTATCCCATTAGATTAATTAATATTTGCTTTTTTAACTTTTATTTAATGAATATAAATTTCCTAAATACAGAATATGGATTACAATGGCTTCCCTCCCATAACGTCCCTCCCACCCGCAGCCCTCCCCTTTCCCACTCTCTCTCCCCTGCCATTCACATCAAGATTCATTTTCAATTCTCTTTATATACAGAAGATCAGTTTAGCATACATTAAGTAAAGATTTCAACAGTTTGCTCCCACACAGAAACATAAAGTGAAAAATACTCTTTGAGTACTAGTTATAGCACTAAATCTCAATGTACAGCACACTAAGGACAGAGATCCTACATGAGGAGTAAGTGCACAGTGACTCCTGTTGTTGACTTAACAAATTAACACTCTTGTTTATGGCCTCAGTAATCACCCTAGGCTCTTGTCATGAGCTGCCAAGGCTATGGAAACCCCCTGAGTTCACCGACTCTGATCATATTTAGACAAGGCCATGGTCAAAGTGGAAGTTCTCTCCTCCCTTCTGAGAAAGGTACCTCCTTCTTTGATGACCCGTTCTTTCCACTGGGATCTCATTCACGAGATCTTTCATTTAGATGCCCCCCCCCCCAGAGTGTCTTGGCTTTCCATGCCTGAAATACTCTCATGGGCTTTTCAGCCGGATCCGCATGCCTTAAGGGCTGATTCTGAGGCCAGAGTGCTGTTAGGACATTTGCCATTCTATGGGTCTGCTGTGTATCTCACTTCCCATGTTGAATCGTTCTCTCCCTTT
This sequence comes from Oryctolagus cuniculus, assembly GCF_964237555.1. Taxonomy (NCBI): domain Eukaryota; kingdom Metazoa; phylum Chordata; class Mammalia; order Lagomorpha; family Leporidae; genus Oryctolagus; species Oryctolagus cuniculus. The sequence goes on from NC_091435.1 coordinate 38,696,057, forward strand.
TTTCTTCTATCAGCTAGTATTTGCAGACACTATTCTTGTTTATGTGATCCCTTTGGTTCTTAGTCCTATCATTATGATCAATTGTGAACAGAAATTGATCACTGGGACTAGTGAGATGGCATTGGTACATGCCACCTTGATGGGATTGAATTGGAATCCCCTGGTATGTTTCTAACTCTACCGTTTGAGGTAAGTCAGCTTGAGCATGTCCCGAATTGCACATCTCTTCCCTCTCTTATTCCCACTCTTATATTACATTCATTAATATTTGCTTAAAATAGGCACTCTGACTTTGAATACATATACATTTAGTATAGTCATATCTTCCTGTTGAATTGATCCCTTAATCATTAAATAATGCCATGCTTTGTCTCTTTTAACAGTTTTCTGTTAAAGTCTATTTTTTCTGATACTAGGATGGCTAAATCTGCTGGTTTTTGCTTTCTGTCAGCATGGAATATCTTTTTCCATCCATTTACTTTCAGTCTGCATTTATCTTTGCTGGTGAGGTGTGTTCTTGTAAGCAGCAAATAGATGGGTCTTGATTTTTAATCCATTCAGCCAGTCTGTATCTTTTAATTGGAAAATTTGGGCCATTTACATTCAAGATTATTATTGATAAGTAATTATTTGATCCTACTATTTTTCCATTAATATAATATTCCTATTGTTTGCTTTGGATTTCCATTCAACTTTTACTGGGAGTAATCTGCCTTCACATTCTTTCATAATGATGACTATCATTCTGTATTTCTGTTTGTAGCACATCCTTAAAAATCATTTGTAAGGCTGGAAAATTGGTGACAAATTATATTTCTGTTTATTTTGGAAGGTCTTTATTTCAACTACATTTATAAATGAGAACTTTGCTGAGAACAGTATTCTGGGTTGACTGGATTTTTTTTTATTTTTTTCACTGAACAGGACTTCTAATCCATTCTCTCTTTCCATGCCTTGAGGAATTCCTAAGACACGTAAGTTTGGTTGTTAGTATCTCATAAATCTCAAACATTATTTTCAGCTCTCCTAATTTTTCTTCTTATTTTTTGTCTAAGATATTTTCAAGGATTAGTCTTTCCGCTTGGATATTCTTTGTTTTTTCACAAGTTTGTTGTTGAGGCTTTCCACTGCATTTTCTATTTGTCATATTGAATTCTTCATTTGTAATATTTCAGTTTTATTTCTTATTAATATTTCATCATTCCAGCAAAAGTTTTCATCCATGTTGTGTATGGATTTCTTTATCTCATGAATTTGTTCTTCCATTTTTCTGAGTAATTTTATGATCATTATTTTGAATGATGGAGAAACTTGCTTGTTTTCTCCTCTGAACTATGTCTATATGGTTGAGTGGAGTGTCTATTCCTTCAGTGGATATCCAGAGATGTGTACAGAGAGGGGCCAGGGAGCTCTGGTAAGTGCTCAAGTGTGGGGTGAAAATTCAGGTTGGCACCCAAGGTAGGCATAATAGATCTCCTTTATTGTCATCAGGGGAGAGGATACGATCACCTCTGTTGGAGTAATCAAAACCTCACCTGCTGTCTTCCAAGGTGATCAATACCCAAGGATAGCCCACAGTGGGTACAACCCCCAGCAAGGCAGGCACATGAACTATGCAAAGGATGTGTGACATACCCAGTGTGAGCACAGAACACTCGCCAATGACCCACCCCAGGCAGTCAGGGAGCTCTGAGCCAGTGAAACCAGACACAGTGATTTCTCAGGGACCCAGGTACCCCAAATCCTATCAAGCAGTCAAAGAATTTCCACAATCTCAGCACAGAAGGTTCCCATAGTCACAGGATACAGAGAATCCACTGTCAGTCTGCCCATGCCACTCAGTCTAGACAGAAAGCAGAGACATTCCCAGAGCCAGCTGCCTGTAGGTACTCCACCTTGGCAGGTTGACCCTCAGAGCCTGTGATAGGTTGAGGAGGTGGGCTTACTTCACAGTCCTAAGTGGATGCCCAGACCCTCCCAGGCAGGTTTAAAGTCAGTGGGGAATATGGATTTCTTCCCTCTGGTAAAATCCCCTCTTTGCGTGTGTAAGAGAGCCACTGCAGCCTCTACTAGTGTCAAGATGGAGCCTCTCTCCACCAGTCTCCAGGTGTCTTCACTCACAGAACCTGGTATCTCCTCCAGAACCCAGCTGCAAGTGTTGCAGGTGTGCTCCACTCCTGCTACAAACCCACACTTTCTCCACTGCTCCACAGCATCCCTCTTTCTGTAGAATTTCAATGCAAACTTCTCTCCAGCTCTTCCCTAGGAAGGTAATTCCTCTCCTTTCCTTCTAGCATTTCTCCCTGGTCAAAATCAGCATATCTTTTCCCTATTCAACCATATTTTCTTGGCAGTGCTATTTTGCTATAGGCCTTGAAGATATGTAAAAGATGCAGTGATATTTGGGTTAAATGGAAAAAATAAGAATAAAAAATTCTTATCAGAAGTAGAATAATTTAAATTTGTTCCTTTCAATTGCACTAGAAACTTGCAAAAGAGTTATTGTTAGAAACACGGAATATTAGTTTTCTATTCCAGATGTTAACCATAATAGCCTATACGATTTGTACCCTAACACTTCAAAGACCAAAGTTATAAAATCCTAATTTTTAATAGTTGTCTCAGAATGCTTAATTAAGGAAAAAGGAAATGAATTAATTTTTCATCATTGAGTTAAAATTTTAAACTTAAATAACTTAATAGTAAGAATTGTGTTCAGCAGCTTAGCTTTTTATGGTCTTAAAGCAGACATAAGATTAGTCAGCATATTTTTGTAATCTAAATCTACACAATAAGAATCATTCAAGTTTATTGCAACTATAAAATAATTAATTCAAAATTTATTCACTACTATTTTGTTTCACAGTAGCTGAAAATAATCCTAATAACCACTCTTAGGTTTTCATACAATTTAATAATACCTAAGTTGTCATAAAAAAAAAAAAGACCCTTACTTTTAACACAGGCAAATGGAACTTAGAATCATGCGGCTGGCATCAGGCTCACTTGGCTAATCCTCCACCTGCAGCGCCAGTAACCCAGGGTTCTAGTCCTGGTTGGGGCGCCGGATTCTGTCTTGGTTGCTCCTTTTCCAGTCCAGCTCTCTGCTGTGGCCCGGGAAGGCAGTGGATGATGGCCCAAGTGCTTGGGCCCTGTACCCCCATGGGAGACCAGGAGGAAGCACCTGGCTCCTGGCTTCATATCGGCGCAGTGCACTGGCCATAGCTGCCATTTAGGGGGTAAACCAATGGAAGGAAGACCTTTCTCTCTGTCTCTCTCTTTCTCACTGTCTAACTCTGCCTGTCCAAAAAAAAAAAAAAAAAAAAAAGAATCATGTATAGATTTTCTCATGCAGCAAATATTGTGTAAGCACTTTTTAAGTGCAAAATACTGTGCTAGAAGTTTTAGGTGATTGACAGATAACAGAAATACCTTCAATATGGATTTTAACTAAGTCTAGTTATGTGTACATGAACAAGTGATATGAAGGGCTGGCTCTATGCTGCAACTGGTTAAGCCACGGTCTGCAGTGGCAGCATCCCACAGGCTTGAGTCCCAGCAGCTCTGCTTCAAACCCAGTTTCCTGCTAATGTGCTGGGAAAAGCAGTGGAAGATGGCACAAGTTCTTGGGCCCCTACACCCATAAGGGAGACCCAGAAGAAGCTCTTGGCTCCTGGCTTTGGCCTGGCCCAACCCCATCCATTGTGGCCACTTGAAGAGTGAACCAGCAAATGCAAGATCTTGCTCTCTGTCTCTCTCCCTATCTCTCTCTCTGCAATTCTGCCTTTCAAATAAATAAATGAATCATTTTTAAAATGATATTAAACAGAAAACTTAAAATATTTGTCACTCTGAGAATAGATAAAGTACCTCAGAAATCCATGGAGGGGGGAGACGATGAAGTTCCAGAATGTAGTTTAGATATCATATATGAGAATAATATGAAAGGCAACCCAGAAGGAGGAACAGCCTTAGTAAGTCCTAGCCGACCTTTAACCTGAGTTATTTAATGGCTTTCAGTTGACATTTCTGATCATGTGTTCACAAGTATCAAGGAGAAAATGGACCACTGTATAGCAGAATAAAATAAAAGTTGTTCTCTCACTGCACTGAAATCATTTGATTCAATCCCCATCTCCAGCCAATTAAATAGAAATCTTTGGTAACAGAAGCAGACAAAGGCCTGAAAAGCTGTTCAGGATCACTAGCCATCAGGGAAATGCAAATCAAAACCACAATGAGGTGTCACTTCATCTCAGTTAGAATGTCTATCACCCAAAAATAAAAAAATTAAAAATGCGGACAAAAACATAGGGAAAATGGAACCCCTAGTGCACTATTGGTGGAACATAAACTGGTACAACCTTCATGAAGACAGTATGGATATTCCTCAGAAATCCAAAAATAGATCTACTAGTTGACACAGATATTCCATTCCTGGGCAATTTGCCCAAAGGAAATGAAATCAGCCTATGAAAGAGTTATCTGTAAACCCACATTTATAGCAGCTCAACTCGAATAGCTTAGATATGGAATCAACCAGATGACCATCACTGATCACTGGATAATAAACTGTGGTCTAGACACACAATGGAATACCAGTCAGCCATAAAAAAGAATGAAATTGAAATCCTGTCTTTCACAACAAAATAGATAAAATTGGAGACTATTATACTTAGTGAAATAAACCAGTCCCAAAAAGAAAAAAAATCTGGTTAGTGGTGCCTAATATATAGAGCAAAAAATGTTATGTATATGAGCAAAATTGACATTTTGAGATTTGATGATTTTTACAGCATTTGTCTATTCACTTGAGGAGCGATGGTTTTTCTACTTATTACTTGTTGAATTCTTTATTTTGTGGAGTACAAAATTGTGATTATAAAGTAAATTGAAAGAATGTAATAGTAAAATTAAAATAAGAAAGGAAGGAGGCGGGTGGGAAGTATCATTGTGCTCTAGAAACTGTATGTATGAAATCTTGAAATTAATTACCTTTATATAAATATTAAAAAGCATAAGACTCCCTTATGTGATTCACATATACAATTAATACAGAAAAATCACTGACTCACTTGTAGCAGATAACACTAACTAGCCAGGAAATGAAATAATTGTAGGTCCAAATATACTCAATCAATCCTTTATTGCATTTTGTTTGGCTGACAGTAGCCATCCTTGTCTTTGCAATTTAGCATATTCTGATAATCAACCCTCTCTCTTTCACTGTTATTATTCTGGTAAACTAAGTTGTTTTTTTTTTTTTTTTTCATTTAACTGAAGACTTTTGCAACAAAACAGTTGCATTCCTCTTTATCCTTGACCCTGCTATACTCTAAAAAATGCCATGACTTCTTTGCTTCTGAATTGAGTTCTTTTTTTTTAAGATTAATTTTATTTTATTTGAAAGATGGAGTTACAGAAAGAGGTAGAGACAGAGAGGTCTTCTTTCCATTGGTTCACTCCCCAGATGGCTGCAATGGCTGGAGCTGCACCAATCCAAACCAGGAACTTCTTCTGGGTCTCCCACGCAGGTGCCGGGGCCCAAGGACTTGGGCCATTTTCTACTGCTATCCCAGGCCATAGCAGAGAGCTGAATGGAAAGAGGAGCAGCCAGGACTAGAACCGGCGCCCTATGGGATGCCAGCGCTTCAGGCCAGAGCTTTAAGCCGCTATGCCACATTGCTGGCCCCTTTGGGTTCTTAATCTCCAATTACCTTTTCTTTCATTTAGTCTCATGTTTACAACTTGAGTTTTATTCCATCTGAATGATTAATTCAAAATTCTCTGGTAAAAATATTCTGGTCTCTCTACTCACTCAGTTTTCATTGCAATAAACAGCTTCCTCATTCCATATTATCCAATGCCCCTCTCATTCCCTCTACCCATTAACTCATTCCTATTTTCACTTCTCTTGATGAGTTACAGTGACATAGTCAATCATTATAAGTACTGTGTAATGAATATCTTTTTTTCCTTATAATTACAAAAAGTTAACCTTCAATTAACCTGGCAACCTTCATGATGGTACCACAAAAATAAACATCACTGGAGAACATCCGTGTAACCAAAGATATCAGTATCATTAAACATCATCATCTCTAATTTCATCTAGCTGTTCAATGTTGCTTAGTTTGTTATCACATTTCTCTGGGAATTTTTCTTCCCCCATTCTCTGTAATATATTTCATGAGATCAAAATCATTCTCAAACTTTAACCTTCTCTGCTTTCCTTCCTATCTCAGCACATAACTTTGCCTCATATTTGTAAGTAATTTGTACACTGGCTTCCCTTCCCTCTCTGCAAAGCTATTGATCTCCCTGTACTAGAATTTTCATTAGCATAAATATAATGAACCCTGTTCCCCCATCTGTTTGTCTTTCCTTTTAAAATTAACCTCTTCAAACAACTGCCTTCAATTCTTTCAGTCCCATTCTCCCCTGAGTTTAACTCATTACAGTTTCCTCTAATTATATTTACTTTATTAAACCCAAGGATTAGTTCTCAGATATCATCTAACTTCATCTATCAGTTACTCTTAACATGGTGGATCTCACAACTTCCTTCTCAAAACATTTATTCTATTTGATTTCAAGAACCCTGCAATTGGTTTAATTTTCTTCCTTCTTGGAAATCACTGCTTCTTCTCAGTCACAGTTTCTCATTAGTACTCATTTTCCTGTCCAGAAAAACATGAAGTGTTCTAGATCTCAGTTCTTGACATTTTTCTCTTTATATCTGTACTCACTTCCTCAATGATCTTACACAATCTCATGATTCTAAATGACATCCATATGATGTCTTATAAAGTGTACATTTTTCTTTTTTTTTTAACTTTTATTTAATGAATATAAATTTCCAAAGTACGGCTTATGGATTACAATGGCTTCCCCCCCATAACGTCCCTCCCACCCGCAACCCTCCCCTTTCCCATTCCCTCTCCCCTTCCATTCACATCAAGATTCATTTTCGTTTCTCTTTATATACAGAAGATCAGTTTAGCATACATTAAGTAAAGATTTCAACAGTTTGCTCCCACACAGAAACATAAAGTGAAAAATAATAGATGATTTTTTAAATGATGATGAAATCAGTTCGGACCTATTGTCATGTTTAATCCCAGTGAGAGTCAAGTTGGGAATTGCTGATTTCTTCTCTTTTTTTTAACAGAAGATCAGTTTAGTATACATTAAGTAAAGATTTCAACAGTTTGCACCCCCATAGAAACACAAAGTGAAATATACTGTTTGAGTACTCGTTATAGCATTAAGCCTCAATGTACAGCACATTAAGGACAGAGATCCTACATGAGGAGTAAGTGCACAGTGACTCCTGTTGTTGACTTTACAAATTGACAGTCCTGTTTATGGCATCAGTAATCTCCCTATGCACCAGTCATGAGTTTCCAAGGCTATGGAAGCCCCTTGAGTTCTCCGACTCTTATCTTGTTTAGACAAGGTCATATCAAAGTGGAGGTTCTCTCCTCCCTTCAGAGAAAGGTACCTCCTTCTTTGAAGACCTGTTCTTTCCACTGGGATCTCACTCACAGAGATCTTTCATTTAGTGTTTTTTTGTTTTTTTTTTTTTGTTTTTTTGTTTTTTTGTTTTTTTTTTTGCCAGAGTGGCTTGGCTTTCCATGCCTGAAATACTCTCATGGGCTTTTCAGCCAGATCCGAATGCCTTTAGGGCTGATTCTGAGGCCAGAGTGCTGTTTAGGACATCCTCCATTCTATGAGTCTGCTGAGTATCTCACTTCCCATGTTGGATCACTCTCCCCTTTATTTATTCTATCGGTTAGTATTAGCAGGTACTAGACTAGTTTATGTGCCCCCTTTGACTCTTAGTCCTTTCACATGATCAATTGTGAACTGAAATTGATCACTTGGACTAGTGAGATGGCATTGGTACATGCCACCTTGATGGGATTAAATTGGAGTCCTCTGGTATGTTTCTAACTCTACCATTTGGAAAGTGTACATTTTTCATCCTCAACTCTGCTCTAAATGCTAGCTTTATATGTGGAAGTAAACCACTTCGTATTTTCATCTAAGTATCTGATAGATCTTTCATACTCAACAGAATATTGCACACCCTCACATTCTTTGTCGACCCCTAATCCTTCACGTCAATGATGAAATATCCATCCTTCAGTTATTCAGTCTAAAAATGTCTACCACAGGGGCTGGTGTCTTGGTGGAGTGGGCTAAGCCTCCACCCACATCCCATGCCAGTTAGACACCCAGCTACTGTGCTTCTGATCCAATTTCCTGCAAAGGCACCAGGGAAGGCAGCCAGAGATGGCCCAAGTACTTGAGTTCATGCCACCCATGTGGGAGACATAGGTTGAGTCCTGGCTCCTGGATTTGGCCTGGCCCAGTCATGGATATTGTGGACATTTGGGGAGTGAACCAAGGGAAGGAAGATCCCCTCTTTCTCTCTGCCCCAATGTCCCCCCACACTCACACATATCACTCTGCCTTTCAAATAAATAAATAAATATGTAAATAAATCATTAAAAAGCAAGAACAAAAGTCTCATTCTTGACTCCTATATTTCTCATAACCACATTCAATTAATTTGTATATCAAATAGACTCCACCTTTAAGCATATATAGATTCTCATTATATACACTTTGAAAACAGCCAGAACCATAGTTTTCATTTCATTTTGTATTTCTCAGGTTTGGAATGTCCTGCATTACTCTTTACTGCCTTCAGATCTCGCATTGCCTTTGAGACTTTTTCTAATCAGCTACTTTCAAAATGCAAGCTCTTCAGAAATCTCTATTTGCATTCCTGATTATTTGTATTTCTCTCTGCAACCCTTACAGGAATATAAAATACTGAAAGTTTTACACATTTATTTGGAGTGCTATATGTTTCGCCATCATTTGATAAAATATAAGACCTCCAATTCTTCAGAATATTTCTATCTCATGATTGTTTAATATTCTTAAATCTGTAGTATTCAACATGGTGCCTGGTATATAATATACATTCAATAAAAATACTAAATTAACTAGCGAGTACAAACCACAAACAGAATACCTGTCATATTATTTATCTGTTCTCAAATCAAAGATTATTTTCATCTGACTCTGTTCTTTTTTTTCTTCCCTGTCTTACAAAGAGAAGCTAATGCATTTTTTTAATCAAAAGACATTCCTTTATATGCACTTTGGACCTTTCATTTCATAAAGAATATTAAAGATGTTTGTATGAAGCTACACATAATACCTGGGAAAATGTTTAAATGCTAAGTTTTCCTTACTAAACTTTCATTCTAAATAATAAATAATACAGTGAAGGTTGCAGATAGTGTCCACTGAGGTTCAGAATGGAAGTGGTAGGTACATGAAAGAGAATAAATAAAGGAGCCCCAAAGTGGTGATGCTACCTGGTTTCCTTCACCATAATAGGTGCCTAGAATATAGAGCTGAAGAATAAAAAATATAATTTTAAAATTACAGGTTTATCTGATATTCATGTGGAATACTTGAATTTAAAATATGTAGGCAAACCATAACTTTACAATAGGTTCATATCCAGTAAGATAAAATGGTTTCTAACAAGGAATTAAGACTGAAGATAGATATCATCTATTAAATAACTATAAAGGCAATGTATCAAAAGTTTGCTTGAAAAATAAAAATATTGCTAAGAGTTAATATCTTTGGGCATTTTCTGAAAGATGTTTATGAAAGACATAGTAAAGAAATTAAGCAATATATGAGTTCTATTATTTCCAAAAAATATGCATCCCTCCAGAAAACAAAATTTTTACTGATGAAAAATCATAATGATATTTATGCGTTGGAAGAAAAAGGGTAAAGAAGTTTCATTAAGCCATGGAATATTTTTTGCTTACTTCTAACAACAGGTCATATATTTATTCACCTGTTCTCTCATGTGCTCAGTCTATATTTAGTGAACACTATCCAGAGCCAGATATTGCTACATGATAAAGCTTGCAATAATGAACAGCAAACTCCACACCTTCAAAGATTCACTCATAGCCTCGTGTGTAATACAGTGCCAGTAGGAGTATGCATAATTCTAAAATTATTTTATAGGTATTTCAAAATTAGAGTCATTTCAGGATCTACAGAGAAGACAACTTTTGTAGTTCACAAGTTTGGTTAATTGTTCCTAAAACCAAATAGAAGATGCTCTTCATACAAAAATAGTAGAACAATCTTAAAGTATGATTTCTCTACTGTATTTCATATCAGGTAGAAATTGGCTTCTGTAAAGCATTACATTAATTATCATTGCTAGGTAATAAATATCTTAAAATTTAGCAGCTTAAAATAGGGAACCTTTATTATCTCACAATCTAAAGGTCTGGAATAGCCACAAAATTTCTCATACCATTGCTCCATTACAGACTTAGCTCAGAGTCCAGAAGGCCATTATCTAAATCAAGTTCAAGGAAGAATGTGTCTCCTCAAATAAAATTCTATAATTACAGCTGAATGTTTAAAGCTCATATTTCTACACCTCGTGCATTTGGATTTCTCTAGTATTTTCTTCAATGACATTATTGTTTTTACTCACTATGAAAGCCAAAGCCTCACCTTTATTTTTCAGTATTTGTTAAAGCAGATTCCTACTTTCAGATACAAAGTCTGCACTATTTATTGATTATTATGTACTAAATATACTATAACTTAGTGGTTTGAAAGAACAACCCATTGTTTTTAAGTTTCACAGGGTGAGTTGAATTCTTCTTTCATGAAATTGAAACAGAGTCACAAAACTTCAGTTGTAGCTGTGTAATACATGCAATCTGTTTTCTTTATGTTAATTCATATTTTTAAAATAATAGCAAAAAAGATAACTGCCTGGGCTACAGTTGAAAAACATTAGCTTGTATTTAGGAACAAAAATCCACTTTTAACAAAGCAGAAATATATGCATAGGCTATGTCAACTCTGTTTAGTGCCAAAATTAGATAAAAAGCTTTTGTGTGGAATTTTCATGTTTTCCTCCAATATTTTCTGTAATTTTGTGCTTTTAACCAATCTTTAAGTATTTCTGAAGATTTTCATAGGTCAGCTAAAAACTTTCAAATTAATCATTTTTAAAAGATTTATTTACTTATTTGAGAGGCAGAGTTACTGAGATGGAGAGGCAGAGGCAGAGGGAGAAGTTTTCCATCTGCAGGTTCACTCCTTAAATGGCCACAACTGCAAGGATCGGGCCAGGAGCTTTATCCAGGTCTCCCATGTGGGTGCAGGGGCCCAAGTACTTGCAATATTTTCTGCTGTTTTCCCAAGTATTTTATCAGGGAGTAGGGTTGAAATTAGAACAGCTGAAACTCAAACAGGCAGCCATATGGGATGCTGGCATTGTAGGCACCACATTAACCTGCTCTGTGGCAGTGTCAACCCCCAAAATAATCATTCCTTTCTCTCCATTCCAAGATATTTTATTCATGTTTTATTTCTCATTTCAGATTATGGGGATTCTATGCACCTACACATGTAAACCTGAACACAGAGTTCTTTAAACTCATTTCTTCATAGCTAATTTACTGCTAAGCATTCTTTATTTGCTAAGAACATCAACACCAACCTCATCCTCAAATCATGAGTTCCCTTTACTCCTTTATTTCTTTATTAAAGTTAAGATTAGCATCATTACATTCCTGAAGTATAATTATAAATTCTTAACTCATTTGCTAATCTGTATTTTCCACTATTGCCAATTCTGCCTCCTGTTTTCCATTGTCCATGGTGCAAATCTCTCTCTGTGAAAGACAAATCTGATCACACCTTGGTCCTTTTTAAAAATTTCACACATTTATTTTTACTGAGTTGTTGGCTCCATGAACCAACTTAAAACATTAATGTTTATCTCTAATCACACATAGGAATTAAGTAACATCGGCATTTTTAACATATTATTTTAAGTGTGAAAACATCCATTTGCTATCGATGTTATTTTGCAAAAGAAGAATTTGTGCGATCAAAGTGTAAGTGTAACGAGCTTAGAATATAAAACACTTCCCAAAGCAGATCATGATAAACTCTCACAACTATGTTTGGAGACAGAAACTGGGGACAGGGGTGGGGAGAAAGAGGAAGAGGAGATGGAGAGGAAGAAGGACAAGAAGGGAAGGGGAGAAGGAAAGGGAGGAACAAGAGAGGGAAGGAGCAAGGTAAAAGAGGACAAAATTTTATGTTGAAATGATAAATGACTCCAAAACCACCAAAAATAAAACCAATCTCTATTGAAGCTTCTTCCTCACGTGTTCCATTTATATAATTTGGGGATGATGTGCTTGTATGTGTGGAAGACACACAGAAATACATTCCATGCAGCAGAAGGAAATTTCTCAGGAAGACAGCTCTTTCCTAAAGTAAAAAAATCTCACTTTCAGATTCCACGTGTCCCTTCCTCCCATTTCTCTCCCTCTTCCTCTATTCTAAATGAAGCTATCTTTGAGTAATCCAATCATTTTGTTCTGTAAATTCAGTTTTTATTTACCTATATCAACTCTTTTCTGACCAACAAAAATATTTCTTGAACAAGTGCATGAGGAAGTAGGAAAGGATGAGGCTTAGAAAATATAAATATGGATCCTTTTTCTCATTACAAATTATTTTTTTCATAGACATTTGTCTTAAAAATGACATCTAAAATCTGTAAAGGAACTAGAATGCCTATTGTATCCTGTTAAGGTTTTGGCTCTTTCCAAAATCTTGGGCCAGAAATTACCTGGAACTATAGAGTTCTGTCTCACTATTGTAGAACTATTTGGACATAAAAAAAAAAAAAAAAAAAAAAAAAAAAAAAAAAAAACAGATAAAGATATCAGACAGCAGCAAGGGACTCACTCTATTTCTCAACTGCCTGGAAAGGAAGATGAGGGTCCACCTCATCCTCAAGAATTCCTCATTTCAAGAATCCCTTTATGATTTATGCTCATTTGAGAAGACTTCCATGCAGAGCCAAAGCTTTGGCACAATCTTTTGAAAAAAAATGATGTGAGAGTTACTAATCTGTAGGAAAAGATCCACACCCATGGACATAAAATTCAGTCTTCCACAGGATTTCAACATAACTTTTAGCATCATTAAGAATGATACATTACCGCCACTTCATTTTGGCAATGTGTTTCCTCTGGGGGAAAGCCATGAGCTCACCCACATATTTACTTTACATGAAATAATATCCTTATTGTAATCATATTACACCTAATTATTTGCATAGACATCCCTCATATATACTGCAGCTTTGATTTCAGACCACTGAAATAACACAACAAAGGAAGACAGAATTTTAAAAATTTTGTTTATATTACACAGTGTATTCAATAGTATTATGTCTAAAATAACATATAAGAACCCTTTGTATTATTACCTCACAATTTTTGCTTTATAAATTTGAACTATTATGAAATTGAATATTTTAAAAATAGAGAATACTTCATTGTAAAAAAAATGCTAAGGATCACTGAACTTTCAGCAACTTGCAATTATTTTGCTGGTGGAGGAAAAGAGTTGGAGGGAAAGGCAGTGGGTGAAGCAGTTAGAATACATACAACATTCAGCAATTAAAGTTAATGTCATATGGGCATGGTTTCAGGTACTCAAACACAATTATGAGAGTGATAGATTACCATAGTAGATATAATAATAGTGAAAAGTTTGAAATATAGTGACAATTATCAAAATGTTACAAAGAAACATCAAGAGAGAACAAGTTATTGGAAAAATGGTACAAATCCACCTGCTTAATTCAGGATTGTCATAAACATTCAATTTGTAATAAATACACAATACATACCTACAATATGCTAGAAGCAAAATAAAGTGAAGCACAAAAAATATGAGGTATATCTAGTCTATCTCCTCCCTGAAGGCCCCGTTCCTTTCATATTATGCTTCTCTAGACAGAGCTTCTCACTCAATTTTAATAGGAAAGAACGCTTGTCAAAATACCTTTTGCCTTCCTCTTTATTTGAAGACTTTCTAGTAGATTTATCCTGGCCCTTCTTGTTTATATAATGGGACTATGAATTGTGGGGTCTAAAACTGTCTGAGAGTTGGCAGCGCTAATGATTTCTGTTTAGCTATCTACCTAGGAAACTAGTAAAGAATGGTGATGGCAGAGCCTGATTTCCAGTACGTAAACTGGTGTGCAAGTTTTTCCATAGTTTTTTCTACCCTCCCAATTAATTAAACAGAAAAGGTATAAACTTTAATTTCTGCAGAGTTCTTTAAAATTTTGCATTCATGATGATGAATATTTTCCATTATTAAATGCAAATTGTTACCTACTTCACTTCAAGATCAACATAATCCTACTGAGTTTTCTTACTGTGGAAGTCCAAAAAGGCTCCCCAACCCCCATCAAAAGAGCCCCATCCTAGGAAGTACAAATTCTACCTTATTTGGCAAAATGTTTTTGTAGATATGATTTCCGGTCTTCAGAATTGTGAGAGAATGCATTTCTGTTTTTTTAATTTGTATTATTTACTTATTTTAATGTATTTGAAAGGGAGGAGAGGGACAGAAAGATCTCTCATCTTCCGGTTCACTCTCAACATGCTTGCAACAGCTAGTGCTCAGCCAAACTAAAGCCAGGAGCTGGGGAGTAATGGGTAAAATGGCCTAGTAACACGGGCCATCTCCTGCTACCTGCCAGGGTGTGATTTGCAGGCAGTTGGGATCAGGAGTAGAGCAGGGACTTGAATTCAGGCACTCTGATATGAGATGTGGGCATTCCAAGGTGCATCAAGCACTTTACCAATTGTCCACCTCTCTTTTGTTTTATCATGAAGTCTGTGTTACTATGTCATGACAGCCATACAAAGAGCACATACTGTTTAAAGATGCAACTCTTCCCTACCACTCACAGATATTCCTAATGCCAGGTTCTGTGTTGAGTTTCTCCATGGCACTGAACACATTCTATATATCATACATAAGACTCATTTATCTTTTGTTGTTGTTCCTAGGTACAATGAAATTAGATGGTGGGTAAGCATTTTCCATAAGGAAATTCTTTGGTCAAATAATTGTGAGGTCTAACATGCTAAAAGATGTATTATACTTCCTGAGCAACCAAAAAGGGTAATTATCAAATACAGAACGCTCTGCCATAAAAGGGAGATGCCACAATTTCATCATTAGTCCCCAATCCAATAATAATTCCATATTTAAAAGGACACAGCTACAAATAATGAGGAAAAATTAAATGAAATAAAAGGTAGATTGTTAAATTGGTGAGGGAAATGGTTATAAGGGAGAACAGTATCTAAAAGTAGTACTTAGAATCCATAAGGTAACATATCACTATCAAAAGAATTTTATTGACTGCTCTTGTCCTGACGGTTGATATACAATGTAATACTTTATCCATTTTAGGATTTTTTTTTGTTCTAGTACCATTGGTTGAACTCTGTAATTAACACACAATTATTCTTAGGTGTTTAAATTTTAACTGAAAAGTGATCCCTGTTAGGAATTTGGAAAACATTATGTTGAGTGAAATAAGACAATCCCAAAGGGACAAATATCATATGTTCTCCTTGATAGGTGACAACTAACTGAGCACCAAAAAGGAAACCTGTTAAAGTGAAATGAACACTATGAGAAACGGTGACTTGATCAGCCCTCACCCTGACTGTTGATGAGCACCTTAATATGTTATCCCTCTTAGTATTTTTTTTGTTTGTTCTACTTAATTTTGGTTGACTACTGTAATCAATACACAATTCTTCTTAAGTGCTGAAACTTAACTGAAAAGTGATCGCTATTATATATAAGAGTGGGAACAAGAGAGGGAAGAGATGTGCAATTCAGGACATGCTGAAGCTGATGTACCTCAAACAGTAGAGTTAGAAACATACCAGGGGATTCCAATTCAATCCCATCAAGGTGGCATGTACCAATGCCATCTCACTAGTCCCAGTGATCAATTTCTGTTCACAATTGATTGTAATGATAGGACTAAGAACCAAAGGGATCACATAAACAAGAATAGTGTCTGCAAATACTAGCTGATAGAATAAAAAAGGGAGAGAATGATCCAACATGGGAAGTGAGATACACAGCAGACCCATAGAATGGCAAATGTCCTAACAGCACTCTGGCCTCAGAATCAGCCCTTAAGGCATGCGGATCCGGCTGAAAAGCCCATGAGAGTATTTCAGGCATGGAAAGCCAAGACACTCTGGCCAAAAAAAAAAAAAAAACACCTAAATGAAAGATCTCTGCAAGTGAGCTCCCAGTGGAAAGAATGGGTCATCAAAGAAGGAGGTACCTTTCTCTGAAGGGAGGAGAGAACTTCCACTTTGACCATGGCCTTGTCTAAATATGATCGGAGTCAGTGAACTCAGGAGGCTTCCATAGCCTTGGCAGCTCATGACCAGAGCCTAGGGTGATTACTGAGGCCATAAACAAGAGTGTCAATTTGTTAAGTCAACAACAGGAGTTGCTGTGCACTTACTCCTCATGTAGGATATTTGTCCTTAGTGTGCTATACATTGAGATTTAATGCTATAACTAGTACTCAAACAGTATTTTTCACTTTATGTTTCTGTGTGGGAGCAAACTGTTGAAATCTTTACTTAATGTATGCTAAACTGATATTTTGTATATAAAGAGAATAGAAAATGAATCTTGATGTGAATTGAAGGGGAGAGGGAGTGGATAAGGGGATGGTTGTGGGTTGGAGGGACATTGTGGGGGGGAAGCCATTGTAATCCATATTCTGTACTTTGGAAATTTATATTCATTAAATAAAAGTTAAAAAAAAAGAAATGCATTCTGTTTTCTGTTTCTATAAGCCATTCAGTGAAATAAGTTGAAATATTTGTTATGTTAAAAAAAACATTAGGAATACTTGACATAATGAAATTTATTCACCTGTATGAAGATGCTACTGCAATTTATGAAAATTCTAAATATGCATTGCCAGAGATACAGTATAAAGCATTTTTTCTATGTAGCCAGAAATATGCAATATCTTTGGCACCAGTATGAAAAGAAAGTTAACCTAACTCACAGCACCAATGGATATCTATTGGAGGATAATATAAACAGCTGCAAGTAACACATTAATGTGCATTTTGTATTATACTACATAAATAAGGAAAATAATAATCTACATTTGTTTTGTTTGTTCAAAGGGAGTTGTAATCAATGTTCACCATAATATTTGACATGACTGTGGTAGGCATTTGGTACACCAATTGACACAAATTGGGATGCCTATATCCCATTTCAGAATACCTGGGATCAAGTCCTCACTACAATTCCAGTTACAGGTTCCTGTTAACGTGTATCCTGGGAGATAGCAGATGATAGCTAATAACTTAGTTCTCTCATGGGGGAGACCTGAATTTAGTTCTAGGCTCCTGGGTTTGTCCTGACCCTTCCCTAGTTATAGCAGGCATTTAGGGAGAGAAACAGTAGATAGAAGATCTATCTCTGAATCTCTACAATTAAAATATCAAATTAAATTAACTTTAACAAAAAATAATTGGCTATTTTAAAATAAATCTCCCTATACACACAAATGTATACAAACACATTCACCTACAGTCAAGACAAACTCAAAACACAAATTGTAAAATGCTTAAGCATGTAAATACAATAATTTAGTACATATTAAGATTTTAATTTAATGATAAATAGAGGGGGCGGAGCCAAGATGGCGGAATAGTGAGGGCGCGCACCAATAGTCCTGGAAAATTTAGTTTAATAAAAGGGGAGTTACGGTAGCCTCAGAAAAAGGACCAGGAAAATATTGCAGAGGAAACTCTTCTGGATCTAGTGGCTGTGAATCGGAGGACCTACTGGGAGAACAAGGTCGCCCACTGCGCGGAAGCCGAGCTGCGGGAGCCGCAGGGTCTGTGCGTCAGTGCAGGAAGGGGAGTGCATGTCACACAGACACCAGCGGGGAGAGTTGGGACACCCAGGGCTCTGAGTCCACACATCGGCGCTGGAAGGGGAGGTGAGCTCAATAACCCAAGACATTGGCAGGGAAACGGGGGTCAGAATCTAGAGGGGAGCTGGAAAGTGCAGCAGACTCACTACCGGAAAGAAGGAAAAAAAAAGGTTGGGGGTTTCTCTCTCCGCCAACCTTGCAAAGGTTGCAATGCCTCAAGGCTTGAAGAGTTTGCAAGAGACAAAGAGCAGGCCCCCTCTCTGGATTTACATAACAACAGGGGAGAGCTAAGGAACTGAGTCACTACAATTCAGTAGCCTAGGCAACCCAGTGTGAGTCCAGAGGAGAAACGGAGCCTACACAGGCTCGTTGGGTAGAAGCCAGAGATTGGAAGAGAAACGGAGCCTACACAGACTCTTTGGGTAGAAGCCATAGATTGGAAGCTAAATACCATCAATCCTGCACAGCCGTGCCATGCGGTATTACTTACCCCCTGAATAAATAAAATAAATAAATAAATAAATAAATAGAGAGAGATTTACCATGCATAACCTGAGGGTGTCACCTTTGCACACCCATAACCAGGAAGAACCAAGCAGAGCTCTCAGGCCACACCCATCTCAAGCCTCCAAGGCTCCTCCAACAGCAGGCAGTCCACTTAACACAGACATAGTATAAAATAAAAAAAAAAATTAAATAAAATGCACAGTGACTAAAGAAGAATTAACTATGCCAAGCAACAAACACAGAAATCGAGGGAACAAGATCAACGATGACACTATGATGCCTCCAAATAAACAAAACACCCCAAGCCAAGATTATGAAGATGATGAGATAGAAGAAATGCAAGATACAGATTTCAAAAAATTTATGATAAGAACATTTAGAAGTTTTCAAAAGCAAATCCTTGAACTACAGAAATCCTTATTGGCCAGGATTGAAAATCTCTCTCGTGAAAATGAAATTTTAAGGAAGAATCAAAATGAAACGCAGAAACTAGTAGAACAGGAAAGTGTGATAGTGAAGAGAAATCAAAATGAAATGAAGAGCTCAATAGATAAAATGACAAACACATTAGAAAGCCTTAAAAACAGAATGGGTGAAGCAGAAGAGAGAACATCAGACTTAGAAGATAGAGCACAGGAAAACATACAGTCAAACCAAAGAAAAGAAGAGGAAATTAGAAATCTAAAAAATATTGTTGGGAATCTACAGGATACTATTTAAAAAACCAACATTCGAGTTCTAGGAGTTCCTGAAGGCATGGAGAGAGAGAAAGGATTAGAAGGCCTTTTTTAGTGAGATACTAGCAGAGAACTTTCCAGGTTTGGAGAAGGACAGAGACATCATAGTACAGGAAGCTCATAGAACCCCCAATAAACATGACCAAAAGAGATCCTCACCACACACATGGTAATTAAACTTACCACAGTGAAACATAAAGAAAAGATCCTAAAATGTGCAAGAGAGAAACATCAGATTACTCTCAGAGGATCTCCAATTAGACTCACAGCAGACTTCTCATCAGAAACACTACAGGCTAGGAGGGAATGGCGAGACATAGCACAGGAGCTAAGAGAGAAAAATTGCCAGCCCAGAATATTATATCCTGCTAAGCTCTCATTTGTGAATGAAGGTGAAATAAAGAACTTTCATAGCAAACAGAAATTGAAAGACTCTGTGGCCACTCGTCCGGCCCTACAAAAGATACTTAAAGATGTGCTACACTCAGAAACACAGAAACACGGCCATCAATATGAAAGAAGGGAAAGGAAGAACACCTACCAGTAAAAGAGCATGGGAAGCTCAAAGCATATACTAGAAATATCTCCGGGAAAATGGCAGGGCAAAGTCACTACATATCAATAGTCACATTAAATATTAATGGTCTGAATTCTTCAGTTAAAAGACACTGATTGGCTGATTGGCTCAAAGAACACAACCCAACTATTTGGTGCCTACAAGAAACACATCTCTCTAACAAAGATGCATGCAGACTGAAAGTGAAAGGTTGGAAAAAGATATTCCATGCCAACAGAAACCAAAAAAAGCAGGTGTAGCCATATTAATATCAGAAAAAATAAACTTTAATACAAAAACTGTTAAGAGAGACAAAGAGGGACACTATATAATGATTAAGGGTTCAATTCAACAGGAAGATGTAACTATTATAAATGTATATGCACCTAATTACAGGGCTCTGGTCTATTTAAAAGATATGTTAAGGGACTTAAAGGGAGATTTAGATGCCAATACAATAGTACTGGGGGACTTCAATACTCCACTCTCAGAAATAGATCATCCGGGCCGGCGCCGCGGCTCACTAGGCTAATCCTCCGCCTAGCGGCGCCGGCACACCGGGTTCTAGTCCCGGTCGGGGCACCGGATTCTGTCCCGGTTGCCCCTCTTCCAGGCCATCCCTCTGCTGTGGCCAGGGAGTGCAGTGGAGGATGGCCCAGGTGCTTGGGCCCTGCACCCCATGGGAGACCAGGAAAAGCACCTGGCTCCTGGCTCCTGCCATCGGATCAGCGCGGTGCACCGGCCGCAGCACACCGGCCGCGGCGGCCATTGGAGGGTGAACCAACGGCAAAGGAAGACCTTTCTCTCTGTCTCTCTCTCTCACTGTCCACTCTGCCTGTCAAAAAAATAAAATAAAAAAAAATGAAAAAAAAAAAAAAAGAAATAGATCATCCGGACAGAAGATCAACAAGGAAACAGCAGATTTAATCGACACTATTGCCCAAATGGATCTAACAGATATCTACAGAATTTCAATCCTACATCTAAAGACTTCACATTCTTCTCAGCAGCGCATGGAACCTTCTCTAGGATTGATCACATACTAGGCCATAAAGCAAGTCTCAGCAAATTTAAAAGAATTAGAATCATACCATGCAGCTTCTCAGACCACAGTGGAATGAAGCTGGAAATTAGCAACGCTGGAAACCCCAGAAAGTATGCAAACACATGGAGACTGAACAACATGCTCCTGAATGAACACTGGGTCATTCAAGAAATCAAAAGAGAAATCAAAAACTTTCTGGAAGTAAATGAAGATAACAACACAACATATCAAAACTTATGGGATACAGCAAAAGCAGTATTGAGAGGCAAATTTATAGCAATAGGTGCCTATATCAAGAAATTGGAAAGGTACCAAATAAATGAGCTTTCAGCGCATCTCAAGGACCTAGAAAAACTGCAGCAAACCAAACCCAAATCTAGTAGGAGAAGAGAAATAATTAAAACCAGAGAAGAAATTAACAGGATTGAATCCAAAAAAACACTACAAAAAATCAGCCAAGTGAGAAGCTGGTTTTTTGAAAAAATAAACAAAATTGACACCCCATTGGCCCAACTAACTAAAAAAAGAATAGAAAAGACCCAAATCAATAAAATCAGAGATGAAAAAGGAAACGTAACAACAGACACCACAGAAATAAAAAGAATCATCAGAAATTACTACAAGGACCTGTATGCCAGCAAACAGGAAAACCTATCAGAAATGGATAGATTCCTGGACACATGCAATCTACCAAAATTGAACCATGAAGACATCGAAAACCTAAATAGACCCATAACTGAAACAGAAATTGAAACAGTAATTAAGGCCCTCCCAACAAAGAAAAGCCCAGGACCAGATGGATTCACTGCTGAATTCTACCAGACATTTAAAGAAGAACTAATCCCATTTCTTCTCAAACTATTCAGAACAATCGAAAAAGAGGGAATCCTCCCAAATTTTATGAAGCCAGCATCACCTTAATCCCTAAGCCAGAGAAAGATGCAGCACTGAAAGAAAATTATAGACCAATATCCCTGATGAACATAGACGCAAAAATCCTCAATAAAAGTCTCGCCAATAGAATACAACAACACATCAGGAAAATCATCCACAAACCAAGTGGGATTCATCCCTGGTATGCAGGGATGGTTCAACATTCGCAAATCAATCAAAGTGATTCACCACATTAACAGACTGCAGAAGAAAAAACCATATGATTATCTCAATAGATGCAGAGAAAGCATTTGATAAAATTCAACACCCTTTCATGATGAAAACTCTAAGCAAATTGGGTATAGAAGGAACATTCCTCAATATAATCAAAGCAATTTATGAAAAACCCATGGCCAGCATCCTATTGAATGGGGAAAACTTGGAAGCATTTCCACTGAGATCTGGCACCAGGCAGGGATGCCCACTCTCACCACTGCTATTTAACATAGTTCTGGAAGTTTTAGCCAGAGCCATCAGACAAGAAAAAGAAATTAAAGGAATACAAATTGAGAAGGAAGAAGTCAAACTATCCCTCTTTGCAGATGATATGATTCTTTACTTAGAGGATCCAAAGAACTCTACTAAGAGACTATTGGAACTCATAGAGGAGTTTGGCAAAGTGGCAGGATATAAAATCAATGCACAAAAATCAACAGCCTTTATATACACAAGCAATGCGATGGCTGAGAAAGAACTGCTAAGATCAATCCCATTCACAATAGCTACAAACACAATCAAACACCTTGGAATAAACTTAACCAAGGACGTTAAAGATCTCTACGATGAGAATTACAAAATCTTAAAGAAAGAAATAGAAGAGGATACCAAAAAATGGAAAAATCTTCCATGCTCATGGATTGGAAGAATCAACATCATCAAAATGTTCATTCTCCCAAAAGCAATTTATAGATTCAATGCAATTCCAATCAAGATACCGAATACCTTCTTCTCAGATCTGGAAAAATTGGTGCTGAAATTTATATGGAGGCACAAGAGACCTTGAATAGCTAAAGCAATCTTGTACAACAAAAACAAAGCCGGAGGCATCACAATACCAGATTTCAGGACATACTACAGGGCAGTTGGAATCAAAACAGCATGGTACTGGTACAGAAACAGATGCATAGACCAATGGAACAGAATTGAAACACCAGAAATCAACCCAAACATCTACAGCCAACTTATATTTGATCAAATATCTAAAACCAATTCCTGGAGCAAGGACAGTCTATTCAATAAATGGTGCTGGAAAACTGGATTTCCACATGCAGAAGCATGAAGCAAGACCCCTACCTTACACCTTTCACAAAAATCCACTCAACATGGATTAAAGACCTAAATCTACGACCTGACACCATCAAGTTACTAGAGAACATTGGAGAGACCCTTCAAGATATTGGCACAGGCAAAGAGTTTCTGGAAAAGACCCGGGAGGCACAGGCAGTCAAAGCCAAAATCAACTATTGGGATTGCATCAAATTGAGAAGTTTCTGTACTGCAAAAGAAACAGTCAGGAGAGTGAAGAGACAACCAACAGAATGGGAAAAAATATTTGCAAACTATGCAACAGATAAAGGGTTAATAACCAGAATCTACAAAGAGATCAAGAAACTCCATAAAAACAAAACAAACAACCCACTTAAGAGATGGGCCAAGGACCTCAATAGATATTTTCCAAAAGAGGAAATCCAAATGGCCAACAGGCACATGAAAAAATGTTCAAGGTCACTAGCAATCAGGGAAATGCAAATCAAATCCACAATGAGGTTCCACCTCACCCCGGTTAGAATGGCTCACATACAGAAATCTAGCAACAACAGATGCTGGCGAGGATGTGGGGAAAAAGGGACACTAACCCACTGTGGGTGGGAATGCAAACTGGTCAAGCCACTATGGAAGTCAGTCTGGAGATTCCTCAGAAACCTGAATATAAACCTCCGTTCGACCCAGCCATCCCACTCCTTGAAATTTACCCAAAGGAATTTAAATTGGCAAACAAAAAAGCGGTCTGCACCCTAATGTTTATTGCAGCACAATTCACAATAGCCAAGACCTGGAACCAACCTAAATGCCCATCAACGGTAGACTGGATAAAGAAATTATGGGATATGTACTCTTTAGAATACTATACCGCAGTCAGAAACAACGAAATCAGTCATTTGCAACAAAATGGAGGAACCTGGAAAACATTATGCTGAGTGAATTAAGCCAGTCCCAAAGGGACAAATACCATATGTTCTCCCTGATCGGTGACAACTGACTGAACACCAAAAAGGAAACCTCCTGAAGTGAAATGGACACTATGGGAAACGGTGACTTGATCAGCATAGCCCTGACTGTTAATGAACAACTTAATACATTATCCCTCTTAGTAGTTTTTTTGTCTGTTCTACTTAATACTACTGGTTTAATTCTGTAATTAATACACAGTTATTCTTAAGTGTTGAAAATTAACTGAAATGTGATCCCTGTTAAACCTAAGAGTGGGAATAAGAGAGGGAAGAGATGTATAATTTGGGACATGCTCAAGCTGACTTGTCCCAAATGGTAGAGTTAGAAACATACCAGGGGATTCCAATTTAATCCCATCAAGGTGGCATGTACCAATGCCATCTCACTAGTCCCAGTGATCAATTTCTGTTCACAATTGATCATAATGAAAGGACTAAGAGTCAAAGGGAGCACATAAACAAGTCTAGTACCTGCTAACACTAACCGATAGAATAAATAAGGGGGAGAGTGATCCAACATGGGAAGTGAGATACTCAGCAGACTCATAGAATGGCAGATGTCCTAAATAGCACTCTGGCCTCAGAATCAGCCCTAAAGGCATTCGGATCTGGCTGAAAAGCCCATGAGAGTATTTCAGACATGGAAAGCCAAGACACTCTGGCAAAAGATCTCTGTGAGTGAGATCCCAGTGGAAAGAACAGGTCTTCAAAGAAGGAGGTACCTTTCTCTGAAGGGAGGAGAGAACCTCCACTTTGACTATGACCTTGTCTAAACAAGATAAGAGTCGGAGAACTCAGAGGGCTTCCATAGCCTTGGAAACTCATGACTGGAGCATAGGGAGATTACTGATGCCATAAACAGGAGTGTCAATTGGTAAAGTCAACAACAGGAGTCACTGTGCACTTACTCCTCATGTAGGATCTCTGTCCTTAATGTGCTGTACATTGAGATTTAATGCTATAACGAGTACTCAAACAGTATATTTCACTTTGTATTTCTATGGGGGTGCAAATCTTTACTTAATGTATACTAAACTGATCTTCTATAAAAAAAAAAAAAAAAAAAAAAGAAAAGAAATTAGCAATTCCCAACTTGACTCTCACTGGGATTAAACATGACAATAGGTCTGATCTGATTTCATCATCATTTAAAAAAAATCATCTATTATTTTTCACTTTGTGTTTCTGTGTGAGAGCAAACTGTTGAAATCCTTACTTAATGTATACTAAGCTGATCTTCTGTATATTAAGAGAATCAAAAATGAATCTTGATGTGAATGGAAGGGGAGAGAGAGTGGGAAAGGGGAGGGTTGCGGGTGGGAGGGATGGTATGGTGGGGAAGCCATTGTAATCCATAAGCCGTACTTTGGAAATTTATATTCATTAAATAAAAGTTTAAAAAAATTTAATGATAAATAATAAAGTACCATAACCAACATTGCAACTAACATGCAACACAAATAAAAACGTGTAAGTAATTTAATACAAGCTTTTTCCCAAAGAAAAAATGATAATAATATCTATTTATTTCATTCCTATTAACTCTAAAAGCTTTTGAAACTATATTTAGGCATATGCAGACAACTACTCACACACACACTACCACCCTTTCCAGTGTATATTATACAGACATATATACACACAAGCACACCACACACCCTTCCAGTGTATATTAATGTGATTTAAAACATTTAACTTTTTCAATGTATTTCTACATTTACAGTTTTAAATCTAGAACAATTGAAAAGAAAGTAATATAATATCTTCTGTTATTTTTAAATAAGTGCAAATGGAATTCCCGGCAAACTCTAAATTTGCATATCAAATCTCAACTTCATTTTTTTTATGTTTTATTAGAAAGAAAATGTAGGTGAATATTTCAAGATTCAGTGAAAGCTTTTTTTAGACTATCTAACCCAAACTAATACATTAAGGAAACAGTTGCATTAAGATGATAGATTTTTTCTAGATGGAAATGATAACATATAAATAAAATATTTTCTTCCCTTTGTAATTTCAAATTGTTAACTACTGTTAACAATCTAAAATGTTCTGTGTAATAATTATACAATGCAAATATCTTCAGATGCTTCCCCTCATCTATATTAAAAAATTGAATGCTGTGTCCTGTATTTTGACTTAGATGCTTACGACATTTGAAAATTAAGGCAAATGAAACCAAATTACCCCAACCTGTTGCTCATTCAGTATTTTTCAGCAACAACTATTAAAAATTCTCATATATTTGTAAGTTCAGTGTTCTAGAGATTCTACAAGGATCCATTGTGGAACTTTTATTTTTTACTAACCTAGAAATCTTTTATTTAAGATATACAAGGGGCCGACACTGTGACACAGTTGGTTAAAGCCCTGACCTGAAATGGCTTCCCATATGGGTGCTGGTTCTAGTCCCAGCTGCTCCTCTTCCCATCCAGCTCTCTGCTATGGCCTGGAATAGCAGTAGAAGATGGCCCAAGTGCTTGGGCCTCTGCACCCGCATGGGAGACCTGGAAGAAACTCCTGGCTTCAGGTCGGCACAGCTCCAGCTGTTGTAAACATCTGGGGAGTGAACCAGCAGATGGAAGACCTCTCTCTCTGTCTCTACCTCTCTCTGTAACTTTGTATTTCAAATAAATAAAATAAATCTTTAAAAAAATATAAAAATGATATACAAACTTCGTGTTTTTCATATATACAAATTTAGGAACATAATGAGTCTTCCCACTCTACTCTCCCGCCAGCCCACACTGTCACCCTTCTTCCTCATCCCTTTCCAGTTTCCAATAATACATTTCCTGTTTCTGTCTAAGACCTATTCAGAATGACTTGTACCATTATTTTACCAATACTTTCTATTAGCATTGTTCATTATTTCCTGGGTAATATTGAACTTTGAGGCTCTCTTAACTCTTTTCTTCTTAACCTTGACTGGAAACACCCTTTGTGCTCCACTCATGACAGTGTAGGCTTTTTGTACCCTTCACCTCCAAATCTTCTAGTCTCAACCCATTACCTATTTCCAAAGCTGATCTACATATTTAGGTATTTGTTGAGGCAACATTCCAATTGCAATACCAATTTCCATCTTAGTGCTGTTGAGCTTCTCTAACAAGTTACCTTAGTCCCATAAACTTATATCCAGCATTAATTTATTACCTATAGTTTTGGAGGCTGGAAATCTAAGATGGAGACATCAGCAGATTTGGTGTCTGCTGAAGGTCTGCTCTTTGATTCAAGATGGTGCTTTCTAGTTCTATCCTCATATAATGGAAGAGTCAAACAAGCTCACTTAGACTCCTTTTGTAAGAGCACCAATCCTGTTCATGAGGATGGGATCCCTGTCATCTAATTGTTTCCCAAAGCCTCCATTTCTTAATACTAATAACTTGAAGATAGGTGTCAACATACTAATTTTAATCCAGATCCCAGCCTACCCTACTCCATCAAGGGGAAAGTTCTTTCTGTGTTACCACTGAAATAATTCTCTCAAATCCACTCAGTATTCTGTAATTCCATTGATATTAACCAGACTAGAGTCTAAGCTAAAATAAGTTTTCTTCAAAATATTAATAGCTTTTTTTTAATATTTTATTGATTTATTTACTTGGCAAGTAAGAGGAAGAGACAGAGAGAAAGGTCCTCCATCTACTGGTTCACTCCCAAAATGGTTGCAAAGACAGAACTTGGTCGAGCCAAAGCCAGAAGCCAGGAGCCTCCTCCAAGTCTCCCACATGGGTACAGGGGCCCAAGCAGTTGGCCCATCTTCTACTGCTTTCCCAGACCATCAGCAGAGAGCTGGATCAGAAAAGGAGCCAAGATATTAATAACTTTCTAAACTCTCATTCCTGCTAGCTGTATTTCTTGTTGTCAATTCCTTACATATATCTGAAGTGATCATAGAGCTCCAAAATGGCGGAATATGGAGGGAGTGCACTGATAGTTCGGGAAAAGATAGTTTAATAAAAGTGAAGAAACTGTGGTCCCAGGGAAGAGTTGGGAATGAACTGCAGAGGAAACTCTTCCAGAACTAGTGGGGCATGGTAGACCTATGTAGAGGGCACAGGCGCCCATGGCTTGGGACCCCAGCTGCTGAGTCTACGCACCAGCACTGGAAAGGGAGGTGAGGCAAAACTGTAGTAGCCTGAGACACTGGTGGAAAAGCGGCAGGAAGAGCCTATAGAGAATGAGGCTTGAAGCCCCATGGGGGAAAGTTCACCAGCTTAACTAGAGGAGAGAAAAAAAAATAATAAAAGGGACCAGTATGGACATGATTCTCTCTCTCCACTTACCTTACAAAGGTGAGGAAAACAATACAGAATACAAGAATAGTGTCTGCTAATACTAACTGATAGAATAAAAAAGGGAGAAAACAATCCAATATGGGATGTGGGATACACAGCAGACTCATAGAATGGCAGATGTTCTAAACAGCACTCTGGCCTCAGAATCAGCCCTTAAGGCATTTGGATCCACCTAAAAAGCCCATGAGAGTATTTCAGGAATGGAAAGCCAAGACACTGTGGCAAAAAAAAAAAAGACATAAATGAAAGATCTCCGTGAGTGAGATCCCAGTGGAAAGAACAGGCCATCAAAGAAGGAGGTACGTTTCTCTGAAGGGAGGAGAGAATTTCCACTCTTTGACTATGACCTTGTCTGAATAAGATCGAAGTCAGCGAACTCAAAAGGCTTCCATAGCCTTGGCAGCTCATGACAAGAGCCTAGGGTGATTACTGATGCCATAAACAAGAGTGTCAATTTGTTAAGTCAACAACAGGAGTAACTGCTCATGTAGGATCTCTGTCCTTAATGTTTTGTACTATGTGAATTAATGCTATAACTAGTACTCAAACAGTATTTTACACTTTGTGTTTCTGTGTGGGTGCAACTGTTAAAATCTTTACTAAGTATATACTAAATTGATCTTCTGTATATAAAGATAATTGAAAAGAGCGGGCGTAGCCATCTTAATTTCAGACAACATAAACTTTACCACAAAAACCGTTAAGAGAGACAAAGAGGGACACTACATAATGATTAAGGGATCAATTCAACAGGAAGATATAACAATTATCAATGTATATGCACCTAACTACAGGGCACCGGTTTATCTAAAAGATTTGTTAACGGACTTAAAGGGAGACTTAGACCCCAATACAATAGTACTGGGGGACTTCAATACTCCACTCTCAGAAATAGACAGATCAATAGGACAGAAGATCAACAAGGATACAGTAGATTTAAACGACACTATAGCCCAAATGGATCTAACAGATTTATACAGAACTTTCAATCCTACAGCTAAAGATTTTACATTCTTCTCAGCAGTACATGGAACCTTCTCTAGGATTGATCACATACTAGGCCATAAAGCAAGTCTCAGCAAATTCAAAAGAATTAGAATCATACCATGCAGCTTCTCAGACCATAAAGGAATGAAGTTGGAAATTAGCAACTCAGGAATCCCTAGAGCATATGCAAACACATGGAGATTGAACAACATGCTCCTGAATGAACAATGGGTCATAGAAGAAATCAAAAGAGAAATCAAAAATTTTCTGGAAGTAAATGAGGATAACAGCACAACATACCAAAACTTATGGGACGCAGCAAAAGCAGTGTTAAGAGGAAAGTTTATATCAATAGGTGCCTACATCAAGAAATTGGAAAGGCACCAAATAGATGAGCTTTCAATGCATCTCAAGGATCTAGAAAACCTACAGCAAACCAGACCCAAATCTAGTAGGAGAAGAGAAATAATTAAAATCAGAGAAGAAATCAACAGGATTGAATCAAGAAAAACATTACAAAAAATCAGCCAAAAGAGGAGCTGGTTTTTTGAAAAAATAAACAAAATTGACACCCCATTGGCCCAACTAACTAAAAAAAGAAGAGAAAAGACCCAAATCAATAAAATCAGAGATGAAAAAGGAAACGTAACAACAGACACCACAGAAATAAAAACAATCATCAGAAATTACTACAAGCACCTGTATGCCAGCAAACAGGAAAATCTATCAGAAATGGATAGATTCCTGGACACATGCAACCTACCTAAATTGAACCAGGAAGACATCGAAAACCTAAATAGACCCATAACTGAGACAGAAATTGAAACAGTAATAAAGGCCCTCCCAACAAAGAAAAGCCCAGGACCAGATGGATTCACTGCTGAATTCTACCAGACATTTAAAGAAGAACTAACTCCAATTCTTCTCAAACTATTCAGAACAATCGAAGAAGAGGGAATCCTCCCAAATTCTTTCTATGAAGCCAGCATCACCTTAATTCCTAAGCCGGACAAAGATGCAGCACTGAAAGAGAATTACAGACCAATATCCCTGATGAACATAGATGCAAAAATCCTCAATAAAATTCTCGCCAATAGAATGCAACAACACATCAGAAAGATCATTCACCCAGACCAAGTGGGATTTATCCCTGGTATGCAGGGATGGTTTAATGTGCGCAAGACAATCAATGTGATACACCACATTAACAGACTGCAGAAGAAAAACCATATGATTATCTCAATAGATGCCGAGAAAGCATTTGATAAAATACAACACCCGTTCATGATGAAAACTCTAAACAAACTGGGTTTGGAAGGAACATTCCTCAATACAATCAAAGCAATCTATGAAAAACCCACAGCCAACATCCTATTGAATGGGGAAAAGTTGGAAGCATTTCCACTGAGATCTGGGACCAGACAGGGATGTCCACTCTCACCACTGTTATTCAATATAGTTCTGGAGGTTATAGCCAGAGCTATTAGGCAAGAAAAAGAAATTAAAGGGATACAAATTGGGAAGGAAGAACTCAAACTATTCCTCTTTGCAGATGACATGATTCTTTATTTAGGGGACGCAAAGAATTCTATTAAGAGACTATTGGAACTCATAGAAGATTTTGGCAAAGTAGCAGGGTATAAAATCAATGCACAAAAATCAACAGCCTTTGTATACACAGACAATACCATGGCTGAGGAAGAACTTCTAAGATCAATCCCATTCACAATAGCTACAACAACAATCATATACCTTGGAATAAACTTAACCAAGGACGTTAAAGATCTCTACGATGAGAATTACAAAACCTTAAAGAAAGAAATAGAAGAGGATACCAAGAAATGGAAAAATCTTCCATGCTCATGGATTGGAAGAATCAATATCATCAAAATGTCCATTCTCCCAAAAGCAATTTATAAATTCAATGCAATACCAATCAAGATACCGAAGACCTTCTTCTCAGATCTGGAAAAAATGGTGCTGAAATTTATATGGAGGCACAAGAGACCTCGAATAGCTAAAGCAATCTTGTACAACAAAAACAAAGCCGGAGGCATCACAATACCAGATTTCAGGACATACTACAGGGCAGTTGTAATCAAAACAGCATGGTACTGGTTCAGAAACAGATGGATAGACCAATGGAACAGAATTGAAACACCAGAAATCAACCCAAACATCTACAGCCAACTTATATTTGATCAAGGATCTAAAACCAATTCCTGGAGCAAGGACAGTCTATTCAATAAATGGTGCTGGGAAAACTGGATTTCCACGTGCAGAAGCATGAAGCAAGACCCCTACCTTACGCCTTACACAAAAATCCACTCAACATGGATTAAAGACCTAAATCTACGACCTGACACCATCAAGTTACTAGAGAACATTGGAGAAACCCTTCAAGATATTGGCACAGGCAAAGAGTTTCTGGAAAAGACCCGGGAGGCACAGGCAGTCAAAGCCAAAATTAACTATTGGGATTGCATCAAATTGAGAAGTTTCTGTACTGCAAAAGAAACAGTCAGGAGAGTGAAGAGACAACCGACAGAATGGGAAAAAATATTTGCAAACTATGCAACAGATAAAGGGTTAATAACCAGAATCTACAAAGAGATCAAGAAACTCCACAAAAACAAAACCAACAACCCACTTAAGAGATGGGCCAAGGACCTCAATAGACATTTTTCAAAAGAGGAAATCCAAATGGCCAACAGACACATGAAAAAATGTTCAAGGTCATTAGCAATCAGGGAAATGCAAATCAAAACCACAATGAGGTTTCACCTCACCCCGGTTAGAATGGATCACATGCAGAAATCTAGCAACAACAGATGCTGGCGAGGATGTGGGGAAAAAGGGACACTAACCCACTGTTGGTGGGAATGCAAACTGGTCAAGCCACTATGGAAGTCAGTCTGGAGATTCCTCAGAAACCTGAAAATAACCCTACCGTTCGACCCAGCCATCCCACTCCTTGGAATCTACCCAAAGGAATTTAAATTGGCAAACAAAAAAGCGGTCTGCACCCTAATGTTTATTGCAGCTCAATTCACAATAGCTAAGACCTGGAACCAACCTAAATGCCCATCAACGGTAGACTGGATAAAGAAATTATGGGATATGTACTCTTTAGAATACTATACCGCAGTAAGAAACAACGAAATCCAGTCATTTGCAACAAAATGGAGGAATCTGGAACACATCATGCTGAGTGAAATAAGCCAGTCCCAAAGGGACAAATACCATATGTTCTCCCTGATCGGTGACAACTGACTGAACACCAAAAAGGAAACCTCCTGAAGTGAAACGGACACTATGGGAAACGGTGACTTGATCAGCATAGCCCTGACTGTTAATGAACAACTTAATACATTATCCCTCTTAGTAGTTTTTTTGTCTGTTCTACTTAATATGACTGGTTTAATTCTGTAATTAATACACAGTTATTCTTAAGTGTTAAAAATTAACTGAAATGTGATCCCTGTTAAACATAAGAGTGGGACTAAGAGAGGGAAGAGATGTATAATTTGGGACATGCTCAAGCTAACTTGCCCCAAATGGTAGAGTTAAAAACATACCAGGGGATTCCAATTCAATCCCATCAAGGTGGCATGTACCAATGCCATCTCACTATTCCAAGTGATCAATTTCAGTTCACAATTGATCTTAATGAAAGGACTAAGAGTCAAAGGGAGCACATAAACAAGTCTAGTACCTGCTAACACTAACCGATGGAATAAATAAAGGGGAGAGTGATCCAACATGGGAAGTGAGATACTCAGCAGACTCATAGAATGGCAGATGTCCTAAATAGCACTCTGGCCTCAGAATCAGCCCTAAAGGCATTCGGATCTGGCTGAAAAGCCCATGAGAGTATTTCAGACATGGAAAGCCAAGACACTCTGGCAAAAGATCTCTGCGAGTGAGATCCCAGTGGAAAGAACAGGTCTTCAAAGAAGGAGGTACCTTTCTCTGAAGGGAGGAGAGAACCTCCACTTTGACTATGACCTTGTCTAAACAAGATAAGAATCGGAGAACTCAGAGGGCTTCCATAGCCTTGGAAACTCATGACCGGAGCATAGGGAGACTACTGATGCCATAGACAGGAGTGTCAATTGGTAAAGTCAACAACAGGAGTCACTGTGCACTTACTCCTCATGTAGGATCTCTGTCCTTAATGTGCTGTGTATTGAGATTTAATGCTATAACGAGTACTCAAACAATATATTTCACTTTGTGTTTCGATGGGGGTGCAAACTGTTGAATCTTTACTTAATGTATACTAAACTGATCCTCTGTAAAAAAAAAAAAAAAAAAAAAAAAAAAATTATCAACTCCCAACTTGACTCTCACTGGGATTAAACATGACAATAGGTCTGATCTGATTTCATCATCATTTAAAAAAAATCATCTATTATTTTTCACTTTATGTTTCTGTGTGAGAGCAAACTGTTGAAATCCATACTTAATGTATACTAAGCTGATCTTCTGTATATTAAAATAATAGAAAATGAATCTTGATGTGAATGGAAGGGGAGTGGGAGTGGGAAAGGGGAGGGTGGTGGGTGGGAGGGACGGTATGTGGGGGAAGCCATTGTGATCCATAAATCGTACTTTGGAAATTTATATTCATTAAATAAAAGTTAAAAAAAATTTCAAAAAAAAAAAAAAGAAAATGAATCTTGATGTGAATGGGATGGGAAAGGGAGCAGGAGATGGGAGACTTGTGGGTGGGAGGGAGGTTAAAGCCATTGTAATCCATAAGTTGTACTTTGGAAATTTATATTTATTAAATAAAAGTTTAAAAAAAGAAGTGATTGTTATAAAACTAAGTGCTCATAACCATAAAACTTTTCAGTGTAATGAGAATTCTATTATTGGATAAATAAGGAGGAAATGGGCTTTGATCCTATGTAAAAATATGAAGAAAATTAATGGATTAATTTTTAAATATTAATTTAATATTTAAATGTAGATTATCAAAGAGTGATCAATGCAAGGAAACCTTAAACAACTGAATGCACAGAGGAGTAAATGTTTCATCAATGAGCAGAGTGCTCTGGTAGATTTTATACAAAGATAAGCTTCTGCTCTTGGTATGGACATGGGCTAAGAGAAATCAGCTGAGATGAGTTTTATCAATAGGGTTGGGAGGAGGATAGAATGAAAATTGGAAAAGCCCCAGTCATAAAAGTAATGACCACTAAGGTCATTATTCAGCTCACTCTCCAGCATCCAGAAATTTGCCAAAGGGCATTTAAGCGGGAAGTGGATGGTAGAACAAATACACACACTCCCAAGAAAACTATATAAAAATAAGATCCAACTTCCCTCCCTGTTCAAATACTGACAACATCAAAAGGACCAGAACCAGAATGGTAGCAACACAAGAGTTTAAATAATAGGCACTGAAAAAAATGTATTCTTTTAAATTAATATTATGACTTAGCTCCAGCGAAAGTTTATTCTTGAAAGAATCTGAAATGTCAGTCGTTCACGTTAACTTGGAAGAAAGAACTTTCACAGGGAAGAAAGGATTGTCTCTGGGCTTGGGTTGGCAGTAATATGTTTTGCTTCAATTGTTACTGTTCTCTTATCACAATGTTCAGGATATACCTTTTTTTTTTTTCTTTTGACAGAGTAGACAGTGAGAGAGAGACAGAGAGAAAGGTCTTCCTTTACCATTGGTTCACCCTCCAATGGCTGCCACAGCCCGTTCACTGCGGCCGGCGAACTGTGCCAAAGCCAGCAGCCAGGTGCTTCTCCTGGTCTCCCATGTGGGTGCAGGACCCAAGGACTTGGGCCATCCTCCACTGCACCCCCGAGCCACAGCAGAGAGCTGGTCTGGAAGAGGGGCAACTAGGACAGAATCTGGCGCCCCGACCGGGACTAGAACCCGGTGTGCCGAGGCCGCAAGGTGGAGGATTAGCCTAGTGAGCCGCGGCGCCGGCAGGATATACTCCTTTTTTAACATAAAAGTATTTAACAACATAGGAAATAGTATTCACAATTTTAAGAATCTTAATAGAAATGGACTCAAAATGAACCATTTATTATTGACAGCAAAAGTTTTAAGACAATAATTATAAATATGCTTAAAGAAATATATGCTATGTTTGGTGAAGAGATGGAAAAATAGAAACATAACTTCCAAAAAGAATAAAAAAATTCTAACAATAAAATAAAATCTGAAACATAAAATATATTAGACCATCAATATGGAAAAATGACTGGACACAGAGTCCTCAGAATGAAGCACACAGTTTTAGAAGATTAATGATCTCAATTTCAGTGTAAGGAGAGCGAAAATAATGAATAAATTAAATTAAATATAGGATGACTTCAAAAATCTTTAGAAAATATATAGCATGAATAAAGCTACATGTAGGGATTTTTTAAGATTTATTTTACTTATTTGAAAGATAGAGTTACAGAGAGAGGTAGAGACAGAGAGGTCTTCCATCCACTGTTTCACTCCTCAGATGGCCGCAACAGCCGAAGCTGTGCTGATCTGCAACCAGAAGCCAAGAGCTTCTTCCAGGACTTTCACACAGTTGCAGGGGCCCAAGGACTTGGTCCATCTTCCACTGCTATCCCAGGGAGTAGCAGAGAGCTGGATGAGGAGTAGCCAGGACTAGAACCAGCGCTCATATGGAATACCGGCGCTTCAGGCCAGGGCTTTAACCTGCTGTGCCATAGTGCCGGCCCCATATACATAGGTTTTAATTTTTCATCAAAACCTTAATTTTATTCTAATTTCATTTTCCATAAATGTTTTTAATATCTTCAAAGAAGTAAATTAAATAATATAACTGAAAGAAGAATTCAATTGAACGAGTAAGAATCAAATAATGGAGAAAACCAACAAAAGAAAAATCTGGGTATTAAGAAAATTGATAAATCAAATAAGCTCTGGGAAAACTAGTGATGCAAAAAAAGGGAAAACAAACTAAATATAAGAAATATAATTACTAGAGATCCTATGAAATATAAAAGGCCAGTGATAAAGTATTATAAACAACCTGAAATCAGTAGGTTTAACAACTTAAATAAATCAGGAAAATTGTTATAAAAATAAAATTTGAATATGAAATATAAGATATCAATAAACCTTTCTCTGTTTAGTAAGTTGAATACGATATTTGAAATCTCCCTGAAAGGAAAACTGCAGACCCAGATGACTTTTATTGCTGAATCTTAATCAATGCTTGAGTCATAAACTCTTCATAAGCTGTTCTATGGGAGCAAAATCTGACAAGGGTAATACAAGAAAATACAATTACAGAACAATATCTATTCTCAGACACAAATATAATTTAAAACAGTAAAACAAAACAACCAAAATATTAAAACAAAATATTATATTATATTTCTATTGCTGATGTAATAAATTACTGCACACCTAGAAGCTTCAAAAACACAATTTCATTATCTTACAGTTTGGTTCACAAATTTTACATGAATTTCACAGGGCTACCATCAAAATTTCATCAGGGCTGCATTGGTAACTGCTAGTTGAGAAGTAATTTCCTTACCTTTCCCCAGCTTCTAGAGATCTCCAATATTCCCAGAATTGTGGCTCTTTCCCTATTTTCTTCTTTTTTAAAAGATTTATTTATTTATTTAAAAGTCAGAGTTACACAGAGCAAGCATGAGAGGCAGAGAGAGAGGTCTTCCATCCGCTGGTTTACTCCCCAGTTAGCTGCAATGGCCAGAGCTGCACTGATCTGAAGCCAGGCACCAGGAACTTCTGGGTCTCCCATATGGGTGCAGGAGCCTAATAACTTGGGCCATCTTCTACTGCTTTCCCAAGCCATAGCAGAGGGCAGGATCAGAAGTGGAGCAGCCAGGACTTGAACTGGCACCAATATAGGATGCCTGCACTGTAGGTGGTGGCTCTACCTACTGTGCCACAGTGCCAGCCCCTTCCCTGTTTTCAAAGTCAGGATTATAGTTTCTCCTTGATCCTACTTTTGATATTACATTTCTTTCTGTGACTCTCTCATTCTTTTCTTTCTATTGTCTCTTCCATTTTTACAGACCATTTTGACTACACTGAGCCCATCCAAATATAAAAGTTTTCCCACACCAAGTTCATAAGTTAATCACACCTGCAAGGTCCTTTGGGCCATGGGTTTCTTCTCATCGCATCGCACATGCTACTTCCTGCATAATATGACCTTCCTACAATAGCCAGTGGAGAAAATGCTGTCCTTCTTAATCATATATCCCAGATACAGGGCAGAAAAGGAAGGGAGAATGGTGGAACTTAAAAACTGTTAGAGGCCAAACATAAAAATAATTAAATAAATAAACAAGTAGGATATTTCTCCAAGTCATTTGCAAAAACTTGCACTTTACACGTAAACTATTGAAGAAATTATTAATACTCCCCCTATATTTGGAAACATTTCACTCAACAATTTAATTAAGCTTCTTATCAGTGGAATATGGCAAGAATATTAAGTAATGAGTATAGGTATTAAATGAAGTTTTTCCAAAATGCAAAATTGGCTTAATAACTTCAACTAGTTTTTAGATGTGCACTATGCAAAAATCTTCAAGCTGTGTACCTATGATTTAATAATTTTCTTATATATAAATTATATCTCTCCCAAATTTTGGTCAAAACACTAACAAAAGAATATTAATGGTGGGCACCGCGGCTCAATAGGCTAATCCTCTGCCTGCAGCGTTGGCAGCCTGGGTTCTAGTCCTGGTCAGGGCACCAGATTCTGTCCTAGTTGCTCCTCTTCCAGTCCAGCTCTCTGCTGTGGCCCGGGAGTGCAGTGGAGGATGGCCCAAGTGCTTGGGCCCTGCACCCCATGGGAGACCAGGAGGAAGCACCTGGCTCTTAGCTTCGGATCAGCCGGTGCGTCGGCCGCTGTGGCCATTGGAGGGTGAACCAACGGAAAAGGAAGACCTTTCTGTCTCTCTCTCTTGCTGTCCATTCTGCCTGTCAAAAAAGAAAAAAAAAGAATATTAATATATAGAAAAACAGAAACTTTGCTTCACTCTGTCCACATTGACCTTATGTATAATTCTAAATAGCTTAATATGTAACCTTATTAATAAAGCCTATTAACTTTAATTAGTAGAATCTGATTACCTATCTATTCATTCAGAGTCTCAATTTTATTTTTCATTTGGTCACTCATTTACATATTTGGCCTCAATTTCTATGCTATAGCCAACAAAAGCAGAGGATTTAAAATTCAAGAATTTCTCTGTCACGTCTAAATGTAAATCACAAGACCAGGAAAGCCATTTATAGAAGTCAGCTTGCAGTATGAACATAAAAAAGTGGAGAATGATGAGCAGTGGATCTGAATGAGCAAATGCAGAAAAATCTAACACCTCCTCAGGCCAGTGATTCTAGCCCCAGAAAATGCCAGTAGCCATTGGAAACCCCAAGAGAAGGAAGTTTTAGAGCCATTTAGAGAGATCAGCAAATTGTCTGGATGCACAAAATGTAAGAAATTGTTGATAGATGCCTTATCATCAATGGCCAACCAGAAAAAAAGCATTGAAAACAAGAATCAATTCCCTTTACCAGAAAATTATTAAGCATTTCAGAATTAGTTCAATCAAAAGAAATAAAAAATAAGACTGCACAGGAACTTAATGCAGATAATTTCAGAATTCTGTTATAAGATGCAATATAAGATTTAGTATTTGGGAAATATTTTATGTTCGTGGATGAAAAAAATTTAATTTTATACCAAATCTTCAGTATCAATGACATTCTAATAATATTCAAGGTGAGATGCTTTAAAAAAACCTTTAAAAATTCCTAATACTCAAGTTGAATGTAAAGTTTCACATGTGTATAAGTTAATTTCAATAAAGAAAAAAGAAAGATGTGTAACTCACTAAGTCAGATAGAATATGTAACTACAAAGCTTAGCACAGTACAAGTATAGTATTGATGAAAAGCAGATCAATATACTGATGGAAGAAAAAGGAGAATGATTATGCATATTTATATACAATATAATTGGTATGACAGCTAGGTAGATATTAGCCTATCTGTGTAAGAGGGAACAAAGAAAATGAGAAGTTTTTAATTTTCTGTGCAATGGAATAAGGAATCTATTCCTGAAACAGGACCCAGCCTCTGGTCT
This sequence comes from Oryctolagus cuniculus, assembly GCF_964237555.1. Classification (NCBI taxonomy): domain Eukaryota; kingdom Metazoa; phylum Chordata; class Mammalia; order Lagomorpha; family Leporidae; genus Oryctolagus; species Oryctolagus cuniculus. Next base: position 38,735,383 of record NC_091435.1, read on the forward strand.
GTCTGCCCTGTCCTGCCTTGCCCAATGTGTCTTGCTTGTCTTTTATCAAAAGAAATTCACCAAACTGTGGGTGTTATATAGCTGGTCAGACAAAGTTATAATCACTGGACTGAGTTAGTCATTTGCCTCTCCAATAGATAAGAATTCTAGTGGACAGTATTGTCTGGAGGTACTAGTTTAAGGGAATTCAACATCCCAAAATCCCCCACCCAGACTTTCCCAGAAGAGTCAGGAGGGGAGAAGAACCAGGAGACTCACACTCATGTCCATAAGGCAGACCAGGCTGTCAGTCCTTTACTGAGACTCGCCTGGTCTATCAGTCTGTAGGAATTTCTGTCTCTTCCCTTCCCTTCACCTTCTCCCTTCCCCCTGATCTTTTATTAGCCACATTCAGTGTGTTCAATAGAATAAATTCCTGCGGTTCGAATTAGCAGTAACAAAATTATACCACAAGGTGTTGGGAATATTACAGATTATTTTAATGGTATTATAGGGGATACTGCTTTACTTTTTTTTTGGAGAAAATTAAATTTGAGTCCCTATTTTCACAACAGAGAAATATTTCCTCCAGTTTAAAGACCTAGTCATACAGAGGTAAAATTAATATATATATATATATGTGTGTGTGTATGTGTGTGTGTGTGTATATATATATATACTTGGAGAAATAAGCCAATCTCAAAAAGACAAATATCATGTTTTCCCTGATCTATGGTAACTAATGGACTACAAAAAACATGTAATGTGCACAAGCAAAATTGACATTATGAGATTTGTTGATTGTTTACAGCCCTTTTCTCTACTATTGAGGATCAGTGTTATTTTCCGCTTAATTTTTGTTAATTTTTTACTTAGTGTAGGGTTAATCTTATGAGTATAAAATAAACTGAAAGAAGATCATTGTAAAAGTTAAAAGAGGCCGGCGCCGTGGCTCACTAGGCTAATCATCCGCCTTGCAGCGCCGGCACACCGGGTTCTAGTCCTGGTTGGGGTGCCGGATTCTGTCCCGGTTGCCCCTCTTCCAGGCCAGCTCTCTGCTGTGGCCAGGGAGTGCAGTGGAGGATGGCCCAAGTGCTTGGGCCCTGCACCCCATGGGAGACCAGGAGAAGCACCTGGCTCCTGCCATGGGATCAGCGCGGTGCGCCGGCCACAGCGGCAATTGGAGGGTGAACCAACGGTGAAAGGAAGACCTTTCTCTCTGTCTCTCTCTCTCACTGTCCACTCTGCCTGTCAAAAAAAATTTAAAAAAAAAAAGTTAAAAGAAAGAATAAGAAAGGAAGGAGTAGGGAGGGTGGCAATATTGGTGGGAAGGGGAGTACGGTGAGAAGTATCACTATGCTCCTAAATCTGTATATATGACACATGTGAAATTTGTTCACCTTAAAAATAAGTTAATTAACTGATTTTTTAAAGAAAAGCTAATAAATTAATGGGGCCGGCACTGTGCATAGTAGGTTAAGCCTCTGCCATTGGCACCAGGATCCCATGTGGGTGTTAGTTCGAATCCTTGCTGCTCCACTTCCAATCCAGTTCTCTGCTGATGGCCTGGGAAAATAGTGGAAGATGGCCCAACCACTTTGGCCTTTATACCCACATAGGAAACCAGGAGGAAGCTCCCGGCTCCTGGCTTTGGATCTGCCCAGCTCCGTCTGTTGCAGCCATCTGGGGAGTGAACCAGCAGATGGAAGTCCTCTGTCTCTATCTGTCATTCTGGATATTAAATAAATCAATAAATATTTTTAAAAAGGGCACTATTGAAGAAGATACGTGTTATCTAGGTGCATGGAAATAAATGTTTGAACGAAACAAAAAGTTACAAATCATAAGCTGAAAACTTGGTGGATTTCACCGCATCAAAATTCAAAACCATTTAACAGACATAGGACAGATTTGAAGACTGTATTTGCAACATTTAAGAACAATAAAGGATTAAGAATGTGAAAATATAGATAATTGCAAATCCCCACAGAAAAGATGAGAGGCTTGATAGAAAAATGAAAGAATGGTTTTGAAAGGCAAATCACAGAAGAATTGCAATGTCTAACAAACCTATAAATAGCTGTTTAAACTTAACTATTAATCAGTGAGTTGGAAATTATAACAAAGAAATATAGCTTAGTATTCACCAGGATGGTGAAAATCAGAAAAAGAGAACATTTCTGTGTCTTCACAAGGATGTGGGTAGACAGGAACTTTCCTGACCTGTTGCAGTTTGTTCTGCAGGAGCCATTCTAGGAAGCCATCTGGCAGTAGTTAGTAAAATTGTGTATGTGTTTCCTCTGACACAAAAATCCTAGTCTTAAAATACAGACCAAGAAATGCTTGCACAAATCCACATGGGGACATTTATGGAGCAATGCATCTGGGGAATTTTATGGTAAGAGGAAAAGGAATGACCTTCTAGGTGCCTGTCAGTGGAGAATGGATCTACAAACTGTGGAGGACATGGTTAGGAAGGCAATAAGATGCAGTGAGTCATTAGGACATATGACAACTTCGGCAGCTGAACAACAGTGTTGTAAAATGCACAAGAAATCAATAAAGAGCAGGCCACCATCCATGCAGTACTTGACATCACCTATATAGAAACTTGTAAAGTTCATGGAAACTTTGAATTAAAAGATAAATGTAGATGTAAGAAGACTGTCCTTGGTATTTTGATTGGGACTGCAATGAATGTGTGAATTGCTGTGGATGGAATGTATGGATATTTTGATATTAATTCTTCCAATGCATTAACAAGAAATATTTTCCTTTTATATGTCATTTTCTATTTATTTTCTTAATGTTTTATAATTTTGTTCTAATGATCTTTCACATCCATGGTAAAATTTATTCCAGATATTTAATTTTTGTAGCTATTGTGAGTGGGACAGATCTTACAAGTTCTTTCTTAGCAAATTGAATTGGTTGTATCTACAAACGATATTGATTTTTGTGTGTTGATTTTGTATCCTGTAACTTTGTCAAACTCTTTTATGAGTTCCAATAGTCTCAGTGGAATCTTTTGATTTCTGCTATGTATAGGATTATATCATCCTCAAACATGGATAATTTGACTTTTTCATTTCCCATTTGTATATGCTTGGTTTCATTTTATTTTCTTTTTTTAACTTTTATTTAATATATATAAATTTCCAAAGTACAGCTTATGGATTACAATGGCTTCCCCCCCCCACCATAACTTCCCTCCCACCCGCAACCCTCCCCTCTCCCTCTTCCTCTCCCATTCCATTCATATTAAGATTCATTTTCAATTCTCTTTATATACAGAAGATCAATTTAGTATACATTAAGTAAAGATTTCAACAGTTTACACCCACACAGAAACACAAAGTGAAAAATACTGTTTGAGTACTAGTTATAGCATTAAATCACAATATACAGCACTTTAAGGACAGAGATCCCACACAAGGAGTAAGTACACAGCGACTCCTGTTGTTGACTTAACAAATTGACACTCTTGTTTATGGCTTCAGTAATCACCCTAGGCTCTTGTCATGAGTTGCCAAGGCTATGGAAGCCTTTTGAGTTCTCTGACTTTGATCTTATTTAGACAAAGTCAGAGTCAAAGTGGAAGTTCTCTCCTCCCTTCAGAGAAAGGTACCTCCTTCTTTGATGGCCTGTTCTTTCCACTGGGATCTCACTGGCAGAGATCTTTCATTTAGGCCATTTTTTTGCCACAGTGTCTTGGCTTTCCATCCTGAAATACTCTCATGGGCTTCTCAGCCAGATTTGAATGCCTTAAGGGCTGATTCTGAGGCCAGAGTGCTGTTTAGGACATCTGCCATTCTATGGGTCTGCTGTGTATCCCACTTCCCATGTTGGATTGTTCTCTCCCTTTTTTTTTTTATTTTACCGGTTAGTATTTTCAGACACTAGTCTTGTTTATGTGATCCCTTTGACTCTTAGTCCTATCATTATGATCAATTGTGAACAGAAATTGATCACTTGGACTAGTGAGATGGCATTGGTGCATGCCGCCTTGATGGGATTGAATTAGAAACCCCTGGCACATTTCTAGCTCTACCATTAGGGGTAGGTCCGATAGTGCATGTCCCAAATTGTACATCTCTTCCCTCTCTTATTTCCACTCATATTTAACAGGGATCACTTTTCAGTTAAGCTTCAACACTTAAGAATAACTGTGTATTAATTACAGAATTCAACCAATAGTATTAAGTAGAACAACCAAAAAAAATACCAAAAGGGATAAAGTATTAAGTTGTTCATCAACACTGCAAGGGCTGATCAAGTCACCATTTATCATAGTGTCCATTTCACTTTACCAGGTTTCCTTTTTGGTGCTAAGTTAGTTGTCACCGATCAGGGAGAACATATGATATTTGTCCCTTTGGGACTGGCTTAATTCACTCAGCATGATGTTTTCCAGATTCCTCCATTTTGTTGCAAATGACTGGATTTCGTTGTTTTTGACTGCTGTATAGTATTCTATAGAGTACATGTCCCATAATTTCTTATCCAGTCTACTGTTGATGGGCATTTAGGTTGATTCCAGGTCTTAGCAATTGTGAATTGAGTTGCAATAATTGTAATAATCATTAAGGTGCAGACAGCTTTTTTGTTTGCCAATTAAATTTCCTTTGGGTAAATTCCAAGGAGTGGGATGGCTGGGTTGTATGGTAGGGTTATATTCAGGTTTCTGAGGAATCTCCAGACTGACTTCCACAGTGGCTTTTCCCGTTTGCATTCCACCAACAGTGGGTTAGTGTCCCCTTTTCCTCACATCCTATCCAGCATCTATTGTTGGTAGATTTCTGTATGTGAGCTATTCTAACTGGGGTGTGGTGAAATCTAATTGTGGTTTTGATTCGCATTTCCCTGATTGCTAGTGATCTTGAACATTGGAGAAACCCTTCAAGATATTGGCACCTGCAAAGACTTCTTGGAAATGACCCCAGAGGCACAGACAGTCAAAACCAAAATTAACATTTGGGATTGCATCAAATTGAGAAGTTTCTGTACTGCAAAAGAAACAGTCAGGAAAGTTAAGAGGCAACCGACAGAATGGGAAAAAATATTTGCAAACTATGCTACAGATAAAGGATTAATAACCAGACTCTACAAAGAAATCAAGAAACTCCACAACAACAAAAAAAACCAACCCACGTAAGAGATGGGCCAAGGGCCTCAATAGACATTTTTCAAAAGAGGAAATCCAAATGGCCAACAGACACATGAAAAAATGTTCAAGATCACTAGCAATCAGGTTTCTTTTTATTTTCTAATGGCTCTGGATAGAACTTCCGTAATTATATGGAATTGTAATGGTAAGAGTGGGCATCCTTGTTGGGTTCCTGATTTTAATGGAAATGCTCCCAGCTTTTCCCCATTCAATATGATAATACTTGCTGGGTTTTCATATATTGCCTAGATTGTGTGGATGCATGCTCCTTCTATACTAAATTTGCTTAAGTTTTTTTTTTTTTATCATTAAAGATATTGTATTTTATCAAATGCTTTCTCTACATCTATGAGAGACTCATATGGGGTTTTTTAAGACTTTATTTATTTATTTGAGAAATAGAGTAACAGAGAGAGGAAGAGACAGAAAGGTCTTCCATCCACTGGTTCTCTCCCCAAAGGGCTGCAATGGCCAGAACTGGACTGATCGAAAGCCAGGATCCAGGAGCTTCTTCAGGTCTCCCATGTGAGCCCAGGGACCAAACCACGTGGCCTATCATCTACTGCTTTACCAGGGCATAGTAGATAGCTGGATCAGAAAAGGAGTAGCCAGTTCGTACTTGAACCAGCACCCATATGAGATGTTAGCACTGCATGCAGAGGCTAAACTCACTGTGTCACAACACTGGCCACATCATATTGTTTTATTCACCAATATGTTAATGTGAGTTATTATGTTTAATGATTTGCCAATGTTGAACCATCCCTGCATCCCAGGTATAAATCCAAATCGATTTTTGATGTGTTGTTGGATTTGTTGAAGATTTTCACATCTATGTTCATCATAGATATTGGTCTATAGTTCTCTTTGTTATATCTCTTTCTGGTTTGGGAATTAAGTTGATGCTGCCCTCCTAGAAGGAGTTTGGGAGGATTCATGCCCTTCCAATTATTTTGAATAGCTTAAGAAGAATTTGGATTAATCCTTCTTTAAAAGTTTGGTAGAGGGGTTATTCCTGTATCTCAGCAAGTTAAAGTCCCAGCCAGCAGGGCCAGCATCTCCAATGGGTTCCAGTTCTGGTCCCTTCCGCTGCACCTCTCATCCAGCTCCTCCCTGTGCCTGTGAAAGCAGCATAGGATGGCCCAACTGCTTGGATCCTTCCAACCACATGGGAGACCCAGAGGAAGCTCCTGAATCCTGGCTTCTACTTAGCTCAGTCTTGCTGTTTCAGCCATTTGGGGACTGAACCAGTGAATGGAAGACTTCTCTTGTCTCTGTCTCTCCTTCTCTCTGTGTGTGTATAACTCTGATTTTCAAATAAATGAGTAAATCTTAAAAAAAAATGATTGGTAGAGAAGCCTGTATTGTGGCATAGCAGGTAAAACTGTTGCCTACAACTCCGTTGTCCCATGTGGGCACCAGTTCCTGTTCTAGCAGCTCCACTTACATGCTAGCTCCTTGCTAAATCCATAAGAAAAGCAGAAGAAAAATGGTCCAAGTGTTTGGGTCCTGTCACCAATGTGGGAGACGCAGATGAAGCTCCTGGCTTCTGGAGATTACAGCCATCCTGGAAGTGAATCAGCAGACAGAAGTTTCTCTCTCTTTCACACTCTCTCACTCACTCTCTCTTTCTCCCTCTCTACATATAACTATGACATTCAAAATAAATAAATCTTTAAAAAATGAAAAAGCAAAAGAATGTTTGGTAGAAGGCCTGGGCCGCAGCTCAATAGGCTAATCCTCCGCCTTGTGGTGCTGGCACACCATGTTCTGGTCCTGGTCTGGGTGCCTGATTCTGTCCCGGTTGCCCCTCTTCCAGGCCAGCTCTCTGCTGTGGCCAGGGAATGCAGTAGAGGATGGCCCAAGTGCTTGGGCCCTGCACCTCATGGGAGACCAGGAGGAAGCACCTGGTTCCTGCCTTTGGATCAGCGCGGCGGCCATTGGAGGGTGAACTCTCTGTCTCTCTCTCTCACTGTCCACTCTTCCTGTAAAAAAAAAAAAAAAAAAAAAAAAAAGAATTGGACTTTTATTTGTTGGTAGGGTCTATATTACTGACTCAGTCTCCATATGGTTATTGGTCTATTTAGGTTTTCTATGTCTTTATACATCGATTTTGGTAAATTATATATGAACAGAAATCTGTCCATTTTTTCCACATTTTACAACTTGCTGGCATAAAGTTGTTTATAGTAATTCCTGATGATTCTTTTTCATGACTGTGGCATCCATTGTAACACTTTTTTCATGTTTTATTTTATTAATTTGGGTCTTGAACTGTTTTTTTTTTTTTTTTTCTTAATGGAGAATGGAACTAGGAATTGGAGAGGGTGGAGGAGGTGGTGTGGGGGTGGTAGTGAGGATGAGAGGGCAGGTATGATAGGAAGAACCACTATATTCCTATCATTGTACTTATGAAATCTGTACTCATTAAATAAAAAGTTTTTTGGGGGTAAAAAAACAAACAAACAAATTTGGGTCTTCTCCCTGTTTTTAGGTTAGTGGGGCCAATGTTTTCTCAATTTTCTTTATTTTTCTCAAAACAACAGCTCTTTGTTTTGTTGATATTTTGTATGTTTACTTTTTATTTCAACCCTAAAATTCCTATGGAAACACAAGACCCTGTATAAGTAAAGTAATCTGAAACAATAAAAACAAAGCTGGAGGCATCAGAATAACAGATTTCCAGACATATTACCAGGAGGTTGTGATCAAATCACAAAAGGAGGCTGTAGACCAATTGAATAGATTAGAAATTGCAAAAACGAATGCACACATCTACAACAAATTAATCTTTGACAAACAAGCTGAAATCACCCTCCGGAAAAAGAACAGTCTCTTTAACAAATGCTGTTGGGAAAACTGGGTTATCCCCATGCAGGAATGTGTAACAAGTCCCCTACTTTACGCTAATTAGCCACATGAAAAGGTGCTCAAGATCATTAGCCATCAGGGAAATGCTCATAAAGACCACCATGAGGATGACCAGTTAGGATGACTATTATCCAAAACTCAAAAAATAACAAATGCTGAAAGGGATGTATAGAAAAAAGTACCATAATCACTGTTGGTAGGAATGTAAACTGGTACAACCATTATGGAAGACAGTATGGAGATTCTGAAGAAATCTGAGAATAGATCTACCATATGATTCAGTTATCCCACTCCTAAGAATTTATCCAACTGAAATAAAATCAGTATATGAAAAAATTGTCTGTAACCTCTTGTTTACAACAGCTCAATCCACAATAGCTAACATATGGAATTAACCCTGATGTCCATCAACAAAAAATTAGATAAAGAATATGTGGTATGGATATGCAAAGGAATACTACTCAACCCTAAAATGCATACAACTGGAGACCATTATGCTTCCTGAAATAAGCCAGTCCCAAAAATACACATATCATGTTTTCTCCAATGGGTGATAACTAACATATAGAGTACAAAAAATGTAATGTACATGAGTGAAATTGACATTTTGAGATTTGATTATTGTTTATAGCCCTTGTCTATACTCCTGAGGAACAGTGGTCTTTCTACTTACTACTTGTTGAATTATTTGTTTAGCGGAGGATTAAAGTGACTAAAGTGAATTGAAAGTGTGCCACTGCAAAAATTAAAATAAGAAAGGAGGAGGGAGGGTAAGAAGGAGTGAGGAAGGATGGGAAATATTATGTTCTGCAAACAGTATATACAAACTACATGAATTTTTTCCCTTTATATAAATAATTTGTATTTATTTTGAAAGACTTACAGATGGAGAGACAGAGATAGAATATATAAGTAAATTTAAAAAGCAAGATAAATTTCTTGAGTGCCAAAACATTTGAAATCTATGCAGTTTTTTTCATAACTTAAATTTTCCATGTACCTTTTGTGATACAAATGCATAAATTTCAATATTTTTGCACCAAAAATCAACCTTTATTTTACCTTAAGTTACCACAAAAAAAAAGTGAGAGAGAGAGAAAGAAGCAGAGAGAGAGACAGAGAGAGAAAAGGAGAAAGAGAGAGACAGAGAGAGAGAAAGAAGGAGAGAGGAAGAGGGAGAGAGAGAGGGAGAGAGAGCAAGAGGAATCTTCCATCGACTGGTTCACGCCCCAAGTGACTGCAATAGCCAGAGTTGATCCAGGCCAAAAACAGAAACCAGGAGCTTCCTCCAGGTCTTCCATGTGGGTGACAGGGGCCCAAACAGCTTGGCCATTTTGTGCCGCTCTTCCAGGCCATTAGCAGGGAGCTGGATCAGAAATGGAACAGCTGGGACATGGACTGACACCAGCATGAGAAGCCAGAGTTACAGGTCGTGGCTTAACTTACCACATTACAACATCAGCCCCAATTACAATACATCTTTAAGTCCCCTTATGCACATGTTATGTGCATATGTGTGCAAACACAGACACAGATTTAATTCATTACTCCTCATTTGAAAAATTAGGATTATTTGATGTTAGAACAGATATCATTGCAGTAAATATTAATAAATATATATGCAAGATTGAATCATCAATATGTACATAATTGCATATATATACACACAGAGGATATAATTCATGCATGTGTATATCCATGTATGTGTAAATGTGTGTGTAATATACATGTATAAGAAGCATAAAGTTGTCATCACAATATCTTCCTGTAAGGTTTAGAAATGTGCTTATATATATATATTCCTAGTACAAATATAAGTGTGTAGTATTTTAATTTTCTAATTTTCAAAATATTAAAAAAGGAATCAGAATATTTCCTTGATTGCAATTATGATAATTCTAAGAAACTGGTATTTATTTTACCAGGGCTGTTGAACTGATGCAGAGAACTGCTTCCATAGTCAAGTAGTGACAGTCTCAATTATCCTTCATATGAGGTAAATTCTTTTCTGTGCCTTCTGTGAATTTGCAGATTAAAACAAGAATCAAAACACTGCTGTGAGAACACATAAGGGACAGTAAAATGAATCTTCCCCTTAAATTTTTTGATGGAAAAGAAAGAGAAATTTAATCAGCTGCTTTACATTTACATTATTGATTACCAGCAGGATTTTGACTGTCATGGGTAAATGTCAGTAACACTAATTAGATTATTTCACAATTTGTGTGGAAATTAACAGCAGACGTTATTGCATATAAAATGCAAACTCAGAAGAAAGGAGCTCTATTTTCTTAAATTTTGTTCTTTCTTCATAAGGTTGCTTTCTTTTCCAATATCTTTTATATCTGGGACGATGAGATCAAATTGTGCACTGCTCAGAATATAGATAGGTGCTGGGATGTTCTACAAAACATTTAAGTATGCAGACAGTGTGGTCCTTATCCCTGATATACCAAGGGTCTGCATAGCCACGTGGAAAGATTAATTATGGCTCACATCAATTTTGGCCTCTAGATGTCATGTAAAGAACATAACATCTGAGGGGAAGCTGCAGAATTTTGATTATGGCCTTCTGAAAAACCGCATAAGCAGGAGTAGAGAACAGGAGCTGTAGTATTCCTATACTGCCTGCACTAGGCAAGCAAAGGTGGATAGGTTGAAAACCGCATCTTGGAACCAGCTACGGTGAGGAAACGCTCATTCACTTCAATGAGTCAATTCAGAATTAAAAACAGAGAGATGAGGCCTTATATGAGGTGTGTTCCATATGACTAATCTCTAAGATTCAAAGTAATACTGTTGAGAGCATTCAGAATATTCAAGGCAATATGGCAATTAATGTTCTATTGAATATAAGAAAGAAAAAGCCAACAGAAATAAGATCTTACTTTTCTGGTTCTCCCTTTAAAATAACATCAATACAAGAGGAACAGATTTACATGAATCTGAATTAAATTAATATAAGTGTTTAATTCTAGTACTGTAGTATGAAACCAGGCAAATAATATGGGCTTCAATTTTGTGCAAGCTGCTTCAGAACAGGACAATAAAATGCGTTTCAGCCTGTTTCAGAAGTGAGCAAAAAGAAACTAGATGGATCACAGAAAAAATCCATCACAAAAATTGTATAACACGGATTAGAAAGGGAGACCATATCTGTTCGTCCCTGTGTTTCTTACAATCTGCAGTTAATTCATCACAGTGTAGCTCCCTAGATATTTAAGGACAATGGGAAATGTCCACGAGCCCTCATCTTATTTCCATTTGCAGCCCGAGAGTGCAGTGGGCTGCAAACAACAAGCCATTTAAATGCCTCCCGAGGAGAATAGATAGGCTGCGAGGAGGCAAGCTCACTCTGAGATGAGCAGGGAAACACAAAGCAGACACACAGTGAGGATAGGGAAATCATGCAGAAGAACCAAAAGGAAGGAAGAAGAGCGGAATATGAGAAAATGAGAATCTGCTTAAACCGATGTATGGTAATAAGCTCAGACACTGGAAAAACTTCACAGCCGAAACTGAAACAGTACATCTGATTTCAGAAGCAGAACAGTGGAATAATGAATAGTGTAGAACCTTTTCGTCCTTAAAACTAGGTTCAGATTCATCCTCAGGAAAATGCTAGTGATTGAAAAAGTACTGGATTCTCCAAGAGTAGCTAAAGTTGATTTTTTTCTTTTTTCCTGGAGCTGCCAAAAAGAAAAATAAGCCCAGAGTAATTGCTGGACTTGGTCTCATAATTACAGATCTTGTTTGTGAGTCTGAATTGAGCAAGCTTTTAACCAAAGAAAGTTTCATGGAGTGCACAACCTAGAACATTAGTATTATTTATAAAATTAAATTACACTTTTGCTCTATTGTACTTTTACTCTATGATGCTATTTCAAATCATCATATTAACCTCAAGCATTTCTTAAACCATAGGTCAACCATTCTTAAAAATCTCTCTCACTACTGATCATTTGGAAAGCTTTCTGTAATAGAAACAATCTTAAAATAAATTAGTACGCCCAGATCAAAGTGTTAGCAATCAAGACCCATGTGGTCACAGTGCAAAGGCAGAAATGAAGGGAAGTTTCACTTTGAAAATGGCATCAATAGCTCACAACCAAAAAATCTCTCTACATATCACAAAAGTACATAAAAAAACATACACCAGAAAATCTCACAATAGCATTCACTAGAATTTGTTGCATCTATTTCCAACACTGTTGGAATTTCCTTCAACCATGAGTTTGTAATAACTGACATAGTGTGTACTTTCTGTGTGTGCACTTTAGAGCTGTCCAGTTCAAACCATATCCTGTTCAATTGTAAGTACAGAGAAGACCCTTTGTCTACCCTCCTTCTGCCATTGAATCAGAAATTGAAGTCCTAAAAGTATTCTCTATGAACCAAGAAATTGGGTACATGGCTGACATCTATGTTTGTGTTTCTATCAAGATGCCTCTACCTCTGTACCCTTCAACTATCTGTCTCAATATCAATATTTGCATCAGGTCATAGGGTCTATTCTCATTCTTGCCCTTTATTTTATTTGTCATTTACCACAGGAAGCACAGAATTCCCATGTTAGTCCTAATTCAAAGTATCCCAAGCACTAGGAAATACTGAAAAAAAGAGTAAAACAGTAAGTGTTGAGGGTGGGGTGGGGCGGGAGGCTGGAGAATATGAACCATTCTTAAAAGTAAGCATGTAGAAAGTTAGCAGATACATCCAAAGTCCTCTGTGCAAAGGACAGAGCAGAGAGGAAGTGTTTGGGAACAGAATAACAAGAAAGGCCCGGGATCGATAAATCAAAAAAGACTCTCTTTTCCCATCTTCATGTTCTACTTCAATCTGCACTTGCTTGGGGATAAATAAGCCATTTTCTGTTCTTTGTAGTTAATTTTGTGTTCAGTGGAGTATGTAAGTATGCTTCTTAACTCTTCAAAATATAGTGCATGTACAGAATACAGGAAGAGAAGTGTCTTAAATAAGAGAGACTATAGCCTCTTTTTTGTCAATAATTCTGCTTCTCCAAGTTTTTTAAAGCTGTAAGCCAAATTCTAGACAAATACTAGGATACATAGTGACAACTAACAACTACAAATATCCTTAAATCAGGGCTGACTCTATGTCGGGCACTCTGTTACTCTCTCTCTCTCTCTCTCTCTCTCTGCCTCTCTCTCTGCATACATATGTTTGTGTGTGTGTGTGTGTCTGTGTATACAGAGGATCTTTCAAATATTCATGAAAAAACTATGCATAAATTTCAACATTTTTTACCAAAAGGAGCTTATTTGTAATTCTATTGTTCTATTACCTCTTTGAGATTCCCTCAACTTAACAACTCCACAAGACAGGTATTCTCTTATCTTCTGAGATGGGGTAATAGATATAAAGAAGCTGAGTAAAACATAGAAGAATTTTGTACATGAAAATGGATGAGCCAGGATTTGATCTCAGCACCTTCCCCAAGTCTTCTTGGTTTCTAATTGTGCTAATGATAATTCCAGCTCTAGCAAACTAATACAGTACTGTCAGAAATTTTTTAAATTGTGTTTTTGTGATCAAACACCCTAAAATCTATTAGGCCCAAGGAACTAATAAATTATATAAAATCATAAAATATTCCTTGCTTTTAGTTTATTGCCTTTTAACTTATATTTTATGGTAGATTCACTAAAATAAAGTTAAATTTATACAATATATGCAATCAAATGAATACCAAAATGCAAAAAGTTCTGTATCAGGATGCAGTTATGGACATGTTGAACTACTGGGTTTGTTCAATACTGGTGTATCTCACTCAAAATATTTCCAACAATATTGTGCTAAAATTTTTTAAAACAAGTTTTTTAAAACAGACACAGAAAATATTCAGGCATTGAATCCTATAGATTCTTATTTGATGGATGCAATTAATAAAATAGCAAATATGAAGTTGCAAGAACCTAATAGAGGAATGAGGGAAGAAGAGAAGAATAGAGGGAGGAAGGGAGGAAGGGGGGATGAAAGGAAGGAAAGGAGGGAGAGAGAGGGAAGAAGAGAGGAAAGAGTTTCCTCATAGAATTTGTACTTCGAAAATTGTCTGTTTTACTACTGGAATATAGCTTTTGAATAAACTTAAGTTAATTAAATGCATCATTGTGGGAAACACAGTAAGTTATTATCAAATAGTCCAAAATATTTTTCCAGTATTCCAACAGATGATCTAAACCACTTTGTGCCACTCTATATTCTTTTCAACCCAGAATGTGCTAATATCACAAAACTGCCCAGAATTTGTCATTTTGCTTGCTCTTGGGAGGTAGCAGTAAGATATGCCTTTCTTCCATATGTGTCTGCAATAGCAGAGCCTAGAGATGGAATTCTGTGTTTCTCACCTTATTATTATGTGACTTTAGGAACATTCAGTCACATTTCTGATACCTAAAATTATCATAACTAATAAAAAAAGTTCATGAGGAAGAAAGAGAAGGTACATTGAGTCCTAATTGTGAAATATTCAATTCTGAGACAAAACAGAAACACAGAATGTCTTTTTGGATACATTATCTTTGATTTTAGAGCTTCACTCTTTCATGGGCTATAAAAAAGTTAACTCATGCCTTATTATCTAATAGATTATAAACAATGTCAACCAACCAAAATATTTCTCTATCATACTTTTTCACTCATGAAAAGATTATTTCAGAGGTCAGAATATCACAAATCCTGTTGTTTGTTCACTGGTTGAAGACCTTCACTATCCATAGTGGGACTGTAGTCCACAATGAGTTAGGTTCCTCCTCTACAAGTGATGATGTCACCTTCTCCCATCACACCTCATTTCCTGATGACAAAATGGGAACAGGACCATCAAAAACAAATCTTCAGGGCATGTGAAGAACTATATCTCCACAGAGTAGAATTCTCAAATTTTTCCGCATCAGAATTGTGGGTAGGACTTATTCAATCACTGATAGCTTGGTGCCAACCCCAGAGTTTCTGAATCAGCATTCTAAGGTGGGGATCAAGAACTTGTGTTTACAGTAAGTTTCCAGGTGGTGGTGCTGCTGCTGCTTTTCTGGGTTCCACAGTTTAAGAACCAGGTAGATCTGGGGAATTAGTATTTTTATCATTCATGGTACATGAAATCTTGCTGTACGATATATCAAAAGAAGGTCTTCAGTAATTTTATCTTCATATCACATCATAAATAAATGAAAATAAATAATGTATCAAGCTTAGATTGTCAAATGGTGCATTCAAAGTTTTCTTTTTTTTCAATTTTTTAGAAACAAGCCTTGTAGTCTCTGACACTTTTTGTTCTTATTGTTTTTACCATTACACTGAAATGTTCTTGAATAAATATAATTACTGATTTCTTCCTTAAATAAGGAATAAAGGGGGAAAAAGAATACTGTTAACTTTTTTCTATTAAAATAGATGCTGGTTGAGCTTATACAAATATTTTCCAAATATTTATTCAGTCTTTATTTCAAATGAGTTCAAGAAGTCTTGCACTATGAATCTAGAAATGACCTCAAGTTATATATTATCCATCTTTTCATCTGAGAGATTCCAAAGACAAATAAGTTAGTGCCCACTTTCCTCTTTACTACCTCCTGATCCAGAGAAGATCACAGGGGTAATTCCCACCTAAAAGGCATTTTTATTTAGGGAGCGTTTATCATCATTATGTGTGTGTGTATATATATATATACACACACATACATATAATGTGTGTATATGTATATATGCTTTAGGGATTTTTCTATGAAGATTAATGAGTCTCAGGAAAGTTTCATCACACAACGTTACTCATTCTTCCAAAAATAATATTTTCCAAAGCTCTAAATAGCTGCTTCTTGTCTCAAAAAATAATGCTCATGCCATCTTTGTCAACCTCTTGATCTAAACTCAAGAAATAGCAATTTAAAATTCCTCTCTGTTCTTCTACTGTCACCATCCATAAATACACACACACACACACATGCACACACACGTTATTAGTTATCATCTAGAACGACTTACATACTCTTGGAAAGTAATGATTAGGGACAGCACTGTAGTAAAGTTGGTTAATCCTCCTCCTGCAGCGCTCGCATCCCATATGGGCACCAGTTCTAGTCCCAGATGCTCGTCTTCTGATCAAGCTCTCTGCCATGGCCTGGGGAAGTCAATGGAAGATGGCCCAAGCACTTGAGTCCCTGCACTGGCCTGGGAGACCCAGAGAAAGCACCTGGCTCCTGGCTTTGGATGGGCACAGCTCCCACAACTGCAGTCATTTGGGGAGTGAACCGCTGATGGAAGACCTTTCTCTCTGTCTCTCCATCTCACTGTCTGTAATTGTCTCTCAAATAAATAAATAAATAAATAAAATATTAAAAATAAAGAAAGTAATGTTAAACCCCTATGCTCTTTTCTTCCAGGATAGATTCAATGACAGTAGGCTTCTTATTAAAATTATTTTTCCCAACCAAATAATTTCTATTATTTATTTTGCCTCCTAAGTCCTTTTCTTGTTACTTTCAATTGATATATCTTTCTGGGCATGATTATTGATAACAAAAAAAAAAAAAAAACTACTCCTGAATGAATATCATTAGAAGATAAAATTTCTTCCAACAAGATTACTCTTCTTTGGATTTCTGTTCTAGACAGGGCAATTTTGGATTATTTAATTCTTTAATGTGAACTCCTGAATCTTAGTGATTTACCATAATATATGTTTATTTACTCTCATGTAAGAGTCCAATGTTGCTGTCCAATGGTTCAATGGAAAATCAGATTTCCATATGATGACCGAGGGACCCCAACTGCTTCTAACTGGGGAATCCATCTTACAACAGGCAGCAGTGATCCAGGACCCCTGAAAATATGCATGATCCTTTCAGTTAATCGGTGAAATAAAACTATTTTGTACTACTACCAAAATATTATTTGTGTTTTTATTCTCACGCCAAGTGAATGGTCTCATTGTCCAGCAGTTCATGATGTGTGACATCACAGTTGCTTAATGAAGAATTAAGAAAGATATTAAAGAGATTTCCAAAATGTAAAACAAGATCATTCTTCTTACAATTTTGTTTTTCTAAAAGGCAGTACTTTATCACAAAAATGGGAATTTTATTTTTATCATAAATATATTAAAATATATATTTTAATACTTCGTCAATTATTTTAGTTTCTGATGCCATAAATATTGATGGATAAAATCCATAAATATGAAAGCTCTTGAGAGCTTGTATTGTATACGGATATTATGAGTTATTAAGAGCAAAAACTTAAGGAACTGCAAGGAGGTACAATATATTACACATAATAACATCATAAGTTCATGACACAACAGTTGAACACATCAATTGTGCTGTTACTACTTATTGAAAATTAGCACCTAGTCCAGGCAAAAGCAGAGCATCATAGTCGCTGTCTGGTAGCCACTTATTTCTATGCTCTGAAAAGAGGAACACAAATATTTGGTGAACAGATTTAGTGCCATCTCCACAATTTCCTGAACTAACAGTAATTATTCTCTTGGAAAGATATGTAAATTGTTGGATAAAATAAGCACGCCTTAGTTGAGTTTCCTGTATCCCAGGTCTTATAATTCTTACAAGGTAGTTTATTCATTCTTCTTGAATAACCATTGCCTACTTCTAAAGGCGAGATAAGTGACTGCAGCAAATATAAACACTGAATAAGGGGTGAAAGTAATTAAGAACATGATGGCTTTGCTATAAAGACTTTTGTGGGTTGTACATTGAAAAAAGTTGACATCTGCAGAGCTCCTTGGGAACCTAAGTTCAGCCAGCAACTCTGAGCAAACTATTCATCCAGGTATTTGGCCATTTCCCAAAATAAGAGGTACCTTTTATTTCACAACAAAAGGAACAACAACAACAACAAAACACCTAAATCACATAAATTCCTCTGATTATATAAAGAGTATTTTTCTATAATTTTCACAAAGGTGCCATATAGACCATAAGCATGCTGTCTAACTCCACTTTGAAGACAGGCATTTTTTCCAATGTTTAGAATGCACTATGAAGGCCATAAAATAAACCCAATGCCTAGAAAAAAACTCAATAGATATTTGTTGAATGAATACACAAAAGCATCGAGCCATGGATCAATGTGCAACTAGAAAAACGCTTTTAATGGCATGGCTTAATACTCCATTCTTGACCTAAAGCCAGTCAACATTTTTATTAAGGTCTTAGCTATAGATAGAGAAATCATGCTGATTAAATTTCAGAGATGACTAAAATCTAAGAGGATTATATAATGCAATTGATGACATTATTAAAGTTCAAAAATAAAATGGCAGTGTAAGGATGGGCCCAAACTCACATAAATCGACTTAACCAAAATAAATATCCTGCACATAGACTTAAGAAGTCAATTGGATAACCATATTCTTCAGAAAGCTCGACAAAGGTAGTTTATAGGAAAAATCCCAGAGTGATTTTTTGGTTAAATTATGAAAGGAATGAAGTGCTAAAATAGCAAGTGATTAATGAAAGTAAGGCATCCAAACTTAAGGATACAGTAGATTATCTGTAATATTTGCCATTGTACATGTTAGATATTTTATCAGTTTGGATTGTCATATTTTCAAAACTTATAATACAAGTAGAATTTTCTCGGAGAGAATTCGAGGTAAAGCATCTAGCATTTATTGATATTTGTCAAGCAAGTGAGATGTGTTACTACCTTTGGGAGGAAGAGTCCAATAGTAGGAAAGATAGTAAAGAACACAACAGAATTTATCACTAAGAGCAGTTATCCCAGAATATCAAGCCACTGGATAGTTTGTAAACTTTGGGGTTGTCAAAATACTTGCCAGAACCTGGGCAGAATAACGTTCTACTCATTTAGTAAAGAGATGGAGTGAGGTCAGCTTCAGCAGTGAGTGTTCATCTCCCATGGCCAGTGAATTTCCTCTGGAAACACAACATCTTGCTCAGGCCATAGGTAAAGAACTTTAGTCCAAACCAACAATGAACTGATAGAACATCAAGGTCAGCTGCATGCCGTATTATGCATATGCTTAAGCAGAACAAAGGGAAATACATTAACTCCATATCAGGGAAAGACATTCCCAAATAAAAAGATAGGCCAGCATGGGCTGTGAACATTGTTGATCTCTTTTTTAGAAAACATTTAAGATACAGGACACATTCTTAGATGACCATGCAAGAACTGAAAGACTGAGTGCAGGTGACCACCTTTCCCAGTAATATGTATTTTGAGACATTTTAAGGGTTTTTCTGTCTTACAAAAAATAGTCTGCCATTATATTGAATCGGTAAAGATCACAGGACCTGAATTTATAATGGGAACGTAATGGAAGTTTAATACAACTCAATAAAATTAAGCATTCCAGAGTTGGCATTTGATGCAGTGGTTAAGTTGCTTCTAAGAATGTCCATATCCCACACTGCAGTGCCTGCCTGTTCCAGTTTGAGCTTCTCTGCTTCTGTTCCAGCCTCCTGCTAATGCACACCTTGGAGGCAGCATGAGGCAGCTCGAGAGACTGGGTTCCTGTCAGCAACACTGGAGACTCAGACTGAGTTCCAGGCTCCTGGCTTAGGCCTGGCACAGCCCCACGCAGCTACTGCAAGCATTTGGAGAGTAGACCAGCAAATGGAAGGTCTCTGTCTTTCTGCCTTGCCAACAAAATGGAAGTTAAAAAAATTAAAACAAAAGATGTGAACCCTTCTACAAAGGCATGTCTATGGTTCTGTCTTTGGCAACACACACACACACACACATATATATATATATACTACATATACAAGAAACATACAGTATTCGTTTTTCTGCACTTGGTTGATTTCACTTAGCGTAATGATCTCCAATTCTATTCATTTTGTTGCAAATGTCAGTATTTGATTTTCTTAAGGGTGAGTAATATTCCATTGTGCATAAATATAACACAAGCAAATGTCCCTAATCACATTGTTGTAAAACTTGTTGTCATTGGAAAAATTAATATATTTGGGGGGATAAAGTAGAAGAGCAATTACTTGACAATCTCATTTTATCATTTCTGATGTTACTGACTGCTTTTCTCTGTGCGGCAGAAAAGAAATGTAAGTTAAAGTTAAAACTGACCCAATAAAAAATTAATAATTTTGAATTATAATTTAAAAAATCAGTTGAATTCAAGGTCTCTTTCATCCTAAAATAGTACTTTTACATCCACTCCCTAGAAGAGGCTAAAACTAGTAACCCACAATTTCAAATAAGCTAAAAGCAACTAAGACTTCTTGAAAAAAAGGGTCATTCCAGATCTGGAATTGGCTATATACAGTATGAGACTGGAAACTCATATTTCTTAGCCATGAAGACCTTTTTTTTCCAAATCACTAGATCTTTTATTTCATTATTAAAATACCACAAGACAAAATCCAGGTTCTTTTTGTAGCTGGACAACGGTTAGGTCTTATTCACTAGCCTGCTGAACTGTTTCTTTTACAGAGAAATAGATGCCATTCAAAATTTTTCTGATGTCCTTATTTTTAATTGTTGCTGCCAGATGAATTTGAAACAAGTTCAACATCATTTCATTCAAGGACTAATTCATCTTTCTGGGCTTGAGATACTGAACAAGCAACACCTGGCCTCATCCGAACCCTTCTGATTTAATTTTCATGCAAAAGATTTCGGATTTTAACAAGAGATCCATTCTCCTGAATAACCAAGTTTATGGTAAAGTAAGCACACAGACTTCATCTTGTAACGGAAGCCCAGTGCAAACCCCCTTGATCATATTCTGTACAGAACTACAGATGTTGTGAACAGTAGCCAGTTCCTTTCTACTTCCCCACCATTTGTCAACCCAGAGCCTCTTCTTTTTCTTTCCAAGGAGGACGAGTTCTACATTGATGTGGTGCAGTTCCTCCACAGGGTTCCTCTGGGACCCTTCACAATAACTGGTGCCCCTTCAGATGGGTGTCGACATTTTATGGAATATCAACAGCCTACTGAGAATAAATTTCATTCTTGCAGTAGATGCAACAACCCATGAGGACCTTCAAGACTACTTCAGTCACGTCATAAGGAGCCACAAGTGCATTCAAAGGGCTCTCATTGTACAAAGAATGGACAAAAGGTGTATTCACCACAATGGAGGAAACACATCAAATCCTGGGAACAAGAGTGTGGGACAAGCCGGCGCCACAGCTCACTAGGCTAATGCTCTGCCTGCAGTGCCAGCACCCTGGGTTCTAGTCCCAGTTGGGGCACCAGATTCTGTCCCTGTCACTCCTCTTCCAGTCCAGCTCTCTGCGGTGGCCCTGGAGTGCAGTGGAGGATGGCCCAGGTGCTTGGGCCCTGCACCCACATGGGAGACCAGGAGGAAGCACCTGGCTCCTGGCTGCAGATTGGTGTGGCGCACCAACCACAACACGCTGGCCATAGCGGCCACTTGGAGGATGAACCATCGGAAAAAGGAAGACCTTTCTCTTTGTCTCTCTCTCTTTCACTGTCTAACTCTGCCTGTCAAATAGAATAATAATAATAATAATAATAATAATAATAATAAAAGAGTCTGGGGCAGTGGTTAAAGTATGAAATTCAAGATCTTACATTATACATTCCAAACACAGGATGTGAAGCAAAGTTGGCCAAGAATTGACAATTATAGTGACCGGGGTGATGGAAACACAGATCCACAATGTATTCGTCTGTGTACTTTTAAATTTGCTTAAAAACCTCTTAATAAGGGGGTTAAATGCTTAATATTTTTCAAAACAAATTTTAAAAAAAGGGCTGTTTGGGAGATCAAGTTGTTAGGTGATATACCAAGGAGCTAATGAGGAAAAGAGAAGTTTTAGTAGAAGCACTACTAGCCACTCAAAGAGGCTAACCCACCCACTTGATCAGAGCTAAGAACTACCACTTGAACTTCTTTAGATTATAACACTGCCTAAATTTGATTGCCAGCTTCCTCAAATGTAGCCCTTTGGAGGCAGCAATAATGACTCAAGTAATTGGGTTCCTGCTAACCACATGATAAATCTAGATTGAATTCTTAGTTCCAGACCTCTCCATCTGACTCTATCCTCTCTGTCTCTCTGCCTTGCAAATAAATAAAAAGTGATTAATATAAATAAATAAAAATACTCCCAATTACTTCCCAAAAATTGAACTCCAATAATGTATCACTATGGACCTGTTAACTTTAACAATGTCCTGGTCTTCAACTCTATGACAATGTGAGACTAAGTAGGATTTTCATGTAAACAAAAGTTTTGTAACAAAGAGTGACATTTTCCAAGAAAAGGAATGAGGTTTTGTTCTGACTTTACCTCTTACATGGCTTTGGGGACATAACTTAATTTCTCTGAGCCTCTCCTGAAAAATTAGAAGAATGATATCTATATTAAAGGATTATTATGAAAACTAATGGAGAGAATGAGAAACCATTTTATAAACTATAAATTATTATTCACCTATATACATGTGCCATTATTCTGAATCCAATATTTTAATATAATTCAAGGAGGTACAAATTAGGGATGTCATCTGAGTAATTTTATGATCATTGTTTTCCATTTCTAAAAAATGTGAATCATAAAATGTGAGAAATAGAGCAGACACAGAGCTTTCATTTTATGTAAGTTTCTCTTCTGCTCTTACCATCTCACAACATATTTCATCACTCAATTCATGTATTTGTCAAAGAAATTCACCCAGCTATACAAAGAATGTGCAAAGGAAAATGATTTTTTTTTTCTTTTTTGAGGGGTTTGGACTGGTCTTGAACTGTTTTTCATTTGTTTAGCAAGGGAAAAGGATTGTCTAATCTCACTGAACACTTCTTCTGAAAAGCTCACTTAATAATTCCATCATTTAATGAGTATACATGAAATCTTTTTAAAAATGCCCTGCTACTCAGATTTCTCGACTTGCAAAGTTCAACTCCCCATGAACAAACATTGGCCTCTGGGTGCATATTAGTTCTTGTGGCTGCTTCCATAAAATACCATAAACTTCATTCTTTGAAAGAACATAATTGTATTCTTTTCCAGTTGTAGAGTCTAGAAGTCTGAACCAACGGTGTCATCATACTCTCCAAAAGCTCCAAGATGGAATCCTGGGGCCACATTGTTTGGGTTCACTGTCACTTGTGACACCACGTCTCACATTAACACTTGTTGGACACCAGCTACTGCACTTCTAATCCACGAATGCACCTAAAAAATCAGTGGAAGATGGCCCAAGTCCTTGGACCATGGCAACCATGTGGAAGACCCTGATGGAGTTCCAGGCTCCTGGCTTTGGTGTGGCCCAGCTCTGGCTGTTGAGGACATTTGGGGAGAAGAACCAGCAGGTGGAAGATACACTGTCTTCCCCTCCCTCTGTAACTCCACCTTTCAAATAAATATTTTTTTAAAGATGAAGTCCTTTTTCTCTCCCAGTTTCTGGTAGCTCCTGATGTTCTTTTGTTTCTGGCAACATGACTTAAGTATCTGCCTCCAATTTCACATGGATTTCTTTCCCTGTGTCTTTGTATCTCAATTCTCTCTTTCCTTTCTCTTATAAAAACAAGGGCATTGGATTTAAGGTGTACAGAAAATAAAGGAATATCTTTTATCAAGACTGGTAGCTTAATTCATCTGCAAAAACTCTATTTCCAATATTTCCAAACAATGCCAAACTCACAGCTTTCAGGGATTAGCATTCTGAAATCCTCTTTTTTTTTTTTTTTTTTTTTTTTTTTTTTTTTTTTTTTAGGGGAACTTCATACAAAGTGACTGAAGGAAGGGAAGTGATTTAAATGAGTATGATATAAAAAGAAGAGGTGGATTCTTGGTGCACTGCTTTCTCTTTCCTCTGGTTCTTAGGCAATACCCTTTGGTTATCTGTTGACTGTCTACCCCACTGCTGTCCACTGCACTGGCTGTTTCTTCTAAACTCAGTTTATTTGTGGAACTGAGTTAGAGCCTAGAAAAAGACAGTCTGCAAATCACCTTCTGGAATCCAAAAAGGCAACAAAGAACAAACACTGCAAGTGCATTGAGTGCATTTCTCTTATTAAGACATAAACCCAAAAAAGGAGAAGGAGGATACTCTTCTAACTTACTTTTTTTAAGTTTAGTTGCGTATTTTTACCTACTTGAAATGCATAACAATGCAGTGTCCGTGGCGGGGTAGGTGGTGGCAGAGAGTGTGGAGATCTTCCCTCTGCTGGTTCCCTCCAGAATGCCCAAAACAGCCAGGACTTAGCTAATCCAAAGCCAGGAACTTGCAAAGTAGACAGCCAGTGAGTCATCTCTTGCTTCGTGTCAGACTGTGCTTTAGCAGGAAGCCGGATTGGCGGTGGATCAGCTGGGACAGGACACAGGAACTCCAGCAGCAGCTTAACATGCTGGACCAAAAACCCAGCCTTCTAGTTTCTTTTCTTTCTTGCTTCCCTGTCCTTCGCTAATCTCAGGAGCAATCATATATTTTTCCTGTGTCTCTGTATCTCACCAAAAACAAAACAAAACAGATACAAAGAGAATATTCCCTGCATACCAGGAGAGCTCTGTAAACTAAATCAGCCTATCTACCAGTTGATAAATTAAAAGGAAAATTGATAAAGAAATTTAGATAATCTTTTTCCAAGCTAATTTTCCTGTTTTTTGAAACCTACTACATATAGCTACCAGAATATTTTAGGAATATAAAAACTCAGAAATTTTCTGGGTATCTGTCTTGGTTTATTTCTGTGGCATTATTTAAAACCTCTCTTCCCACCCACATCAATGCTTACTCACCATGTCCAAACCCCGAGTGAGGAAGATTGGTATTTGGTCTAATTATGGTAAAGATCTTCTCCTCCACATATTACCCTTTTAAATAATGAAATAAGAGATTTGAAATGAAAGAGGTGACCACAAGACAAGAAAAATCACAGTAATAAAAACACAGTGGAACTAAGGGGCTCGTCCTGGATCTTTGAGAAGCTATTAGATCCCAGCCTCCAGACAATTTCCTGCCCTTGCCCTCTTCCCTAGCCCTCTCCTGTTTTCTTTCCTTCTTGGTCAAGGTGATGCTGCTCAGCAGGCTTTTGTTCATCTCTACTCCAACAGTCCCCTCCTGAAGGCCTGGTCCTGCGTGGTTGTACTGGCCTTCCAATCTTTGCTTTATCAGCTGCTCAGCACAGATGCTGACATCTCATATTTGAGGCCTGTTTTGTTTTGTTTTGTTTTTCTTTTCGATTGTATACTCAGCAAGCAACTGATTTATTTAGCTCCAGTTTAATGGCATTATCTTAAAGTCCCAGTGTGATGGAAGCTTAAAAAAGCAACAGTTGTGGAACTATGCACACACAAGTTGGGGAAAAATCTGAAATCACACTTGCAGGGATCTCTCCTATGCCTTCCCCCAACTACAGTAAAACAGTTTTACTAGTATAAGTGGGATGGAGGAGAATGAAAGGCTTTTCTTAAATGAACTCTCTGTCCATGCCTGAACAACTTTATGGTGCTTGTTCAGCTTTAATCCAGAAGTTTCTCCACAGCCTCAAGACCTAACCTTGGCCTCCAGCACACAGAGCTCACTGTGCCTTAGCCTGTAAAATCAGTGAACGCCCGGGTGCACATATACACAGTAGCTGACTTTACAAAATGGTAGAAATGGCACTCCAGAGCCAAAGCTTGCCCTTTGTTTAATGCTAGAATAGATTCATGTTACAAGATCAATTTTTTCTTTAAGATTACCAGGTGTGATATTGTACACTTATTGTCCTCTATCAGCCAGATTAACCAAAATGATAGTGGAAAGTCACTTGTGACTATAGGCTGTTAGAGAGGGGAGAGCATGTGACTATTGATAACTCATTGGCCGGCGTCGCGGCTCACTAGGCTAATCCTCCTCCTGCGGCGCCAGTACCCCAGGGTTCTAGTCCCAGACGGGGCACCAGATTCTGTCCCAGTTGCTCCTCTTCCAGTCCAGCTCTCTGCTGTGGCCCGGGAGTGCAGTGGAGGATGGCCCAAATGCTTGCGCCCTGCACCCACATGGGAGACCAGGAGGAAGCACCTGGCTCCTGGCTTCGGATCGGTGCAGTACGCCGGCCGCAGCGGCCACTTGGGGGGTGAACCAACCGAAAAAGAAAGACCTTTCTCTCTGTCTCTCTCTCTCTCACTGTCTAACTCTGCCTGTCAATATATATATATATATATACATACATACATATGTATGTATATATATATATATATATAAGTACATAAAAAAAGATAACTCATGAATCTCTTCTTTTGTAGACCAGGGGTCTCTTGCATGAGTTTGATGCGATGAGTGAGATTTCCATCTACTCATCATATAACAAGAACACGGGTGAGTATGGACTAAATCAAAAGATGACAGAAAGGAACAAAGAAGTCATCCCATCACGCACTAGAGTTCTATTCTTTGACTATATTATTTACTGAAGTATTGAGGTGAGTAAATAAATTCTGCTCTTCAGATTACCGGGGTGATAATCTTCCTCTTCAGTCAAACTCAGAGTCTTATGTTCCTCTTTTCTGGCCAAGTTTAATGTTCATTTAATTCTTAGGATAATGCAGCTTCTGCTGAAGCTGGTTCCTCAAATGTTCTAACTTGAGTTTCCTTTTAATCACATGGCATTTTAACTTGGAAAATGCAACACAATTCTGATTTAAATCTTTAAAAAATATCCCTTTACTGCAATTCAAATTTAATTATTATAAGAACAGTACCACTATATTAAAATATAATCACCTTACTCCTTTTGGCTTCATGACAATGTTCATAAAGTGCTTAATATTCATGTAACATGCTACCGCACCCTGTAATATCACTATATTTATGGAAAGAAATTGTAATCCTCTTTACTGGCTCAGGTTAATTCCAATAAAATATTAAATCCATTTTCTAATCTAAATGAGTTCATTAGGAGAGGCATGGTACTGAGAATACCAAACTCTCTACAGAGTTCAGCTTCATTACATTTCCGCACTGTGCGTTTCCAGAGCTGTTGTACTACATTTATGAGGATTTATCTGTACTGTTCCAAAAACATTCATCCTAATTCTGCTCCTTCTGTGCATGCTAATCATGAATATGTTAAGTGGAAATACTAAGCTTGTAGCCAATCTCATCCCCAGATGGGTTCAAGTTATGATTACAGAAACAAATTTGCCATAAGCACTCTTACAGCAGTGCCATTGAGGATGAAATGAAGGTTTGGAGTCCTGCAGAAAGAAAAGAAAGAAAGAAAGAAAGAAAGAAAGAAAGAAAGAAAGAAAGAAAGAAAGAAAGAAAGAAAGAAAGAAAGAAAGAGAGGAGGGAGGGAGGGAGGGAAGACAGGTTGAGCAGAAATATCATAGAAGTTAGAAGAAAAAAAAGGCGAAGGAATATTTCCAATTTCTCAGAGAATGTCAAAAAATTTATAAATAGATCTGTCCAAAGGAATTTAAAATAAATACAAGTATTTAAATCATTAGTTTTAACTATTTGGAGTCTCCAAAAGTCAATACTCCAGAGTTGAACTGCACATTATTCAGCTCATTACATCAAGCAAGGCTTTACTCCATTAAGCCTTCATTTGAAAGAGATAATGGACCTTTTATGAAAAACCATAGGCCAATCTGGGATGTTCAGGAAGTGAATAATTATGCAGTCCCCAACTGTTTGCTCATGGAGTACTTTGACCTATTTTCTGCATATCTATAGAAATTATTTTCTTTCTTGCTTGAGTAAAAGAAAATATGTAAGAATTTGGTTCATATTCTGCATAGGATGGACTCATGGAGAATATTTCAGAGACTTCTCATAGGTGGATATTTACCATCATCTCTCAGTAAAATCATTTTAATCAACATTTCGGGTATTTGGCTAGCAAACCAAAAGATTTTTCAGACGGGAGGCAGATAGTGGCTTCATTGCAGTAAAAATAAAAAGAATAAGATGAAGAGGAAGAAGAAGCAGGTGATTTCTGAGTGCTGGTTACTAAAGCTAAATAAAGTCTACAATAAATTTTCAGCCTAAAGTGAAATTCAACAGCCACTGGTTGTCACTGTTGTACCACAAAACAGTAATTGCAGGTATATTCTTTCAAAAGAAGGTTTCCAGAACAGAGTTTGAAATGATTTGTTTTACTATTTGCAGTATCATTAAAGCAGAGCACAGAAACCTTTATCAATGCTAACCTTACAATACAACCTATGCTAACGGTAAATCCTATACTCACCTTGGGGATTTCAGACTAGAATTACATCTTTGATTTCAGAGTTTGGCCAAAAAGAATAGTTCTATATGAATCACATTGAGATATGAAACAAAGATTTGATTATATGCTTCAACTAATACATTTTGTCTTTAAATAGTCATCTGAGATACATGCTATATCTGTTAAATACAACACATTTTTTCTGATGTTTAAACAAAATATTATGCTAACACAAGTGTGTATAATTGATTACTCCAAGATTTAGAAGCCTTATTTACATGAAGTGTTTTCTAATGATTCGGTTGGTAACATTTTAAACCAGTAGATGAGGAGACAGCCTTGACATAATCTTCCCTTTTCCCAAATCTGATTAAAACTGGCAAGACAAGAAATCAATGAGATCCTGAATATAAAATCCCAAAATATTCTACTGTGTTTGAAATTAATTAGGGACTATGATGCAGGAGCTTCAGATCAATAAACATCAATGATGGTAATGTTAAAGGTGGGAGAGTTGGCAAGAAATCAGCATGGTATTTGTGGATATAAGATGATTATCTACTCAATGAAATTAAAGATTAAAATTAGACCAGTTCTGTTTGTGGAAAATAAAAAGCCAGGTCTTGAAAGTCAAGAACAATGACTGTGTTCCTTAAAAGCCTTTCAAATTTGTGAAGAAATATTTCTTAATCAAGCAAGAGATAGCACTTAAACTGTATCTTCAATAAAAATGGTATTTTCCAAACCAAGCCAAAAATCAGAAAAAGTGCATTAGTGCTTTCCAATGGTCACCATGAGAATTGGGGGGAATGGGGATACATAATAATGTCTCTGGTGCTTTTGTGTTCCATTTGTGCATACCTACCTGATTATGTGTCTACTTCAAGTTTGAGTTCTCAAGATAAAGTACTATTGTTTTTCAAGGTCGTCCTTTCTTATCTCTAGAGTCACCTTTTTTATTCCTTTTGTTCTCCTGTTTTTCTTTGCTTTTTATTCTTAATTTTGGACATATATTATAATCCAAAAGTGACAACACAAAACATAACCAGCAAAGAGGAAATATTTAATAATATATTTCATGAAGTAATAAATATTTGTCACATTTTTTTTTTGATTTCTCCTGTTAAATTAGGTAAAGATGCAAAGATACCACTTCAAAATCACATCTCTTGTGGGGGATTACATTTTCATGAAGATGTAAGCATTGTAAATATGTTGCTTTTTGTCTTAATATGGCAAATGGAAATAATTGCTTTCTCTTGAAAAAGACAATCACAGTGACAGAAACAATTTCACAAGAAATATATTTTAGTCCAAAAAATAAAACATGAAAATAAAACAAATCAACCATGATATCTACTCATCTAAACACTCTATAATGTGTTTCTTAAGCCAAATTGGGTGTTTTTGTTCGTTTGTTTCTTTGTTAATGGAAAGAAGAGCAGTCATATGATAAATAGAGATGCTTGTACAAAATGGTGATTTCTTTATGCAAACATGGAACCAGAGTCTCTTTGTAGAGTCTTTAAATACATATTTCCAACAAGTTGTGATGACTAAGAGCGTTACTTTGAAAACCATTCTTTGTCTCATTAAAAGAGAGAAAAAATGACATTCTAAACTGTACAATTTTATCATTTTCTTGATCAATAAAATCAAAGAATGATGGTTATATAATTTAACTTAAGTGAATAGCCTGGAATACGTAGCAGCATTTTTTTAGTTTTAAATATAATTATACATTTGTAATGAATTATTTCATAAACTATGCACATCAAGCATAAGTTCAAGACAGGGATATTTTGAAAATATAGAAGGTGTCCTCATTAAATACGTACTGGGTGGCCAAAAGAAAATAACGTATAGCAAAAAAACCTCATTAGTCCCTACCTGTGACAGCTTCTCTCTTATTGTCTTGTTGGGTGATTTTTCACTAGGTATCTTTATGTTAGTCAATCACTTGAGGAAAATTTCTTTGTGTTCAATTTCTTTGCATTCCCAGAATACTCAGTTCAGCTCTATTCATGTAATAGATACAGAGTAACCATTTGGTGAATTAGGAGGCTAATTAATTAAGTGCATACTGCATACTTCCCTAAGGCTATAGATACAGTGTTTAAAGATTCAGGGTAAAGTACATTTTTGTAAATTAAATAACTTTTGATTTAGTGCTCAAAGTAATATCATTTATCATCCAACTTTACCCTGGTGCTATATCCCCTCCACATTCTCTGAAAGAGGTGCAGTGAATGCATACACAGCCTTAGCCAAAAGAGAAGAAAAATAAAGTTTAGGAAAGAGGAAGGCTGCAAAGTACAGAATAAACATGCCACTGCCAACCTGAGATTTAAGGCTGTGACAGTTTCTCATGTCCTCGCCTTCCTTTTTCAAATGTGAAGTCACCTACAGGTAGTATTAGGGCACAGGCCACTCAGCTAGACTATAATTCTCAACTTGTTTATGGCAAGCTGTGGCGATGTGACTGGTTTCTCTACACTGGAATATGAAGTAGCAAACATCAATTTCACAAAATGAAATCCCTTTCACACTGTGGGAAGTTTAGCTGATTAGATATCATGGCTGATTTGCTTTATTTTCATGTTTTAGTTTTTGCACCTAAAAGCTCCCTTTTCCAGGAGGTTAAAAAGTTAGCAGAGTACTGACCTAGTCTTAATATCTATTGAACACAGCACCCGTGAGAAAGGAGAATCATAAAATAGAAAGAATCTTGGTTCTTTCTCTAGACAGGTAAGAAACAAGTTAAGTTCTGGTTTGTTTGGGATGTTATATTTTAAATTGTATGTACATATGCATGCATGTATGTATGTATGTATTGAGGAGAGGGTTAGGGAAAGAGGTAAGGAGGAAAGGGAGAGAGCGTGAGCTCTCATCTACTGATCCACTCTCCAATGCCCCAAATACCAGCACCAAACCCAGGAGCATAAAGCTAGAAGCTTGGTGTCAGGAGCCTAATTACTGGAGCCATCACTGCTCCCTCTCAGTGTTTGCATTAAAAAGAAACTAGAGGCTGGCGCCATGGCTCACTTGGCTAATCCTCCACCTGCAGCACTGGCACCCTGGGTTCTAGTCCCGGTCAGGGTGCTGGATTCTGTCCTGGTTGCTCCTTTTCCAGTCCAGCTCTCTGCTGTGGCCCGGAAGTACAGTGGAGGATGGCCCAAGTGCTTGGGCCCTGCACCCGCATGGGAGACCAGGAGAAGCACTTGGCTCCTGGCTTTGGATCAGTGCAGTGCACCAGCCGCAGCGCGCCAGCCGCAGTGGCCACTGGGGGGTGAAACAATGGAAAAGGAAGACCTTTCTCTCTGTCTCTCTCTCTCACTGTCCACTCTACCTGCCAAAAAAAAAAAAAAAAAAAGGAAACTAGAGTCAGAAGCTGGAGTTTGGAATTGACACAGGACCAATATGGGATGCTGGTGTCTTAACTGCTAGCCTAAATGCCCACCCTGAAGTGTTATGTTTTTAGCTCGTTCTCTCGTCTTTTTAAGGAACCCATTCAGCCATATTTAACTTGTATTCTGACCATGTACAAATGCAATAAATCCCTCGGTTTTAATCACCAGTAAGACTGGTCATAATGCTGAGCAGCAAAAATGAGGGGAAATTGATCAGGTGCAGTAGCTGGAAATCCAGAATAAGATTCAAAACAAGGCATTCAAGTCCTTGGGACAGAATAGCAACACGCTGGCCACTCAAACAACACAGGGGCTTTTAGAATGGGTCTGGTCCTTCACCGGCCACGCTGTAGAGAACCGTGTCCAGTGTGCCTCCCAGAGGTTGGAAAGTGTCAGATGGAGTGACAGCCATCAGGTAAGGGAGGGTCGAAAAGTAGTTCTTAGGTTTTATGTCCAGCTTCTGGGGAAAAGACTGGTGGAAGATGGAAAAGACCTTCACACTTTCTCAATTTCCTTCACTTTCAAAGAATTGATATGTTAGGGTGCCATATTTGTGGGTGTTATAGCTTGAGCCCAGGACACAGCAAGATGAGATCTGAACAGCAGAGAAGCGCACTGGCCGCCCGCCAGGACAGGATAAGTTTCCCGGGAAAGGAATCCTTCTCAACGGAGAAACGGGACAGCTCAGCAAAAACAGGCAAATCCTCCCCACGGGAATTCTTTCTACTAATGAAAAGCATATGAGAGTACATCATATGGCTTAAAGATAAATTATCATGTTTAATATTCTAAAGTGAGAAAATTCTAAAATTCTAAAGTTGTAGCCTAGGGATAAGGGACATACACAGAAGATACAAAAGCAATGTTTAATTAGTTAATAATCACTTAATCAAATTATATAGCAAGTGAACGAATTCATAAGTAAAATGCCCATTTCAAGTAATTTAAAGAATTCTAAGTTTTCTATTTAAAAGAATTTTTCATTTTTATTTATGCAGTTATTTTATTTGAACAGCAAAGAGACACACACAAAGAGGGAAAGTGAGAAAGAGAAGACAGAGACCTCTCATCTTCTGGTTCACTCCCCAAAAGATCCAACAGTTAGGGTGGGTTTGGCTAAAGACAGAAGCCAGGAACTTGCTCTATCACCTGCTGCCTCCCAAGATGTGCATTTGCGGGAAGCTGAAATAGGGAGTGGAGCCAGGACTCAAACCCAGGCAGTTCAATATGGGAGATGGGATTTTCAAAACATCTTGTAACCACTAAGGCAAAACTCTTGCTCCTAATATAATGCTTTCAACAGACAGTGTTCTTAAAAATAGTGATACATCAGTAATTCTAATATCTAAAGTAGTTATTTCTTAAATTACAAGTAATAATATTCTGAGTTTCCATTCATGAGCCCACCATTCAAATTAGATGTTTCAGGTATTTGATGTGTTGTGAACCTGAAGATTTATGACTTAAAAATATGAAGAAACCAGTAGCTTTTTATATTAGACACGTCAATACACAGAATAGGTAAAACAGGATAGGTAATTATGCAGAGCAGTTTGTGAAGAAGACAGAGCTAGAAAAAGCTAAATTAAAGAATAGTTTACTTTTATGTTGACAGAATTCACTGGCTCTGAACACTTTTACCCTCACCCAAGCTGTGCCCTTTCAACAAAGCCAAACCAACCAGGACTTGATCTGCCTCTGGTGATTGCCAGTCACTCAGATATGTCAGAAATTCTTCCAGAATCTTAGTCAAACACCTTGCTTCTGAACTACCTTGTTTTCCTGAGGGATGTTGGGAGAGGTTATATGTCAAAAACCTTCATTCTGGCCAAGCATCTTGTCTCTTCATCCCTAGCAAAAATGCCTGAAACTTATAGCCCAGAAAAGTATCTATATGCGGTGAAATGCCTCTGTCTGATATCCCAAGAAGCAAGTGAGGGACCCTCCTCTTAAAAATGTGTGTGTGTGTGTGTGTGTGTGTGTTGAGAGGCAGAAAGAGGGAAATGACATAGAGAGCTCCCATGTACTGGTTCATTCCTCAAATGCCCATCATTACTTGGCTGAGACAAGGCCAGTGCCGGAAGTTGGGAATACTATCCAAGTCTCCTAATGGCAGGATCCTAATTACTGAATCCATCACTGCTGACTCCCTGGGTCTTTACCAACAGGAAAGTGGAATCAGGAGCTGTAAATGTAGCTCAGCCACTCCAAGATGGGACACAGACATCTTAACTTCTAGGCAAAATGTCAGTCCATAAAATATAATTTTAAATAGTTGTTTATTACCATTCTTAATTGGAGCAGAAGAGAGACTTTGGTGTTGAAATTTTGAGACAATATGACAAAGGGAAAAAACCACTTAGTGGAAATCTTTCAGAAACTCACTTTGTCTCTCACTCATCAATGCAAATTTTTAAAACTATGACATATTTAAAATCACTAATTCAATAAGAATTTCTATTTCTAATTTGACTTAAATGCTTATGTTAAAATTATATTATGTTTATTAAGAAAATAAACTAAGCAGGTCTTATACCTTCAACCCAGTAAAATGTTTTACCTACCCATTATTACAATGGTTACTCAACTTGTTCCATCCGTATTTTCCATACAATGATGTATGGATCCATAGCAATCAGTATTATTGTACATTGAAATTATTCCTCCCAGGCTGCTATGGAAAAGAAAGAAAGGAGAGAGAGAGAGAGACGAGGAAAAAATAAGGCTCTGTCATTGTCCTTATCTCAACACTGCCATACAGACAAACTTGAAATATCTAAGGTTTTCATCCTTCTTGGAAATGGTTTTCAGCTTAAAGGCATTTGACCTGAAGTGAGGTTATATTTCAGTCAGTCTAGTGAATGGTATCTAGAGAGGCCAGTCAGCAAAAGCTTAGCAGCAAAATGTAAGTGGAAGTTCAAATGCCTGGTAGCTGAGAAAGCTGGAAGAGGGCAAACTGGCTTGAATATCAAAGCTAAATTCTGTCAAAATGGCAAAAGTCATTTCCAAAACAAGACCTCACAGGAAGGCATTAATTGAGGAAGTTCAAATAATAGTTGACCTATGTGACTAATGGTCATCTTAAAAGGCTTTGAAATGGTTCCTGGGGACATAAGACTCAGACATTTTTATTGGGGGTAAAGGAATAAGATGCATGGCCAGAAGGTGCTGATCTAATGTGACATACAACCTCTCCCAGACACCTGAGTGAAAATAACTTAGCTTAGAAGCCAAGTATTTGATGAAGATTCCAGTAAAATAATATGGGCAAAAAGTCTAAGGAATTTTATTCCAGGACATGTAGTCAGCCTGCACATTTTAAAGATTATATTTTCTGCTATGTGTGGAAGTAATATATGGGGGAGAATGTGGGTACAGTGCTGTGGTGTAGCAGGTAAGGCCACCACCTGCAGTCCCGACTGCTTTACTTCCAATCCAGCTCTCTGCTATGACCTGGGAAAGCAGTAGAAGATGACCCCAGTCCTTGTGCCACTGCACACACATGGGAGACCTGGAAGAAGCTCCAGACTCCTAGTTTCAGATGTGTGCAGCTCTGGCCATTGCTGCCAACTGGGGAGTGAACCATTGGATGAAGGACCTCATTCTCTCTCTCTCTGCCTCTGCCTCTCTGTAACTCTGTCTTTCAAATAAATACATAAATCTTTTTTTTTAAAAAAAAAAGAAAGAAAGGATCTATGGGGTGATAGAAAATGCTTGCAACATAAAGATTGGCAATAGATTAATCAAGACAGATGCTTGTGCCTGAGTCACTGTTGTCTGTATACAGAGGTGAAGGCACAGGGACCATTGCCACCTGATGCAATACAACTTTTTTTTTTTTTTTTTCATAAATTGAACAACCTCATCTGTGAGGGCTGCACATAAGCATTGTCTGCTGGACCACTTGTGAGCAATTTTCAGTCTATTTCTATAAATTGAGCTTCCCAGTGCCTTTTGAATGTTTTCCCCTTCTAGATTGCAATGCTGTTCAGTATATAGGACTAACTTTCACCTTTAGCTACCCTCCAAAATAATCAGACCTAGATAAATTGAGCAGTACACCTCACTTTTATTAGTCAGCTATAACTCCCACCAGCAGAGAAACTGGGAGTGCTTTTCAGATTTAGTGGAAGATAGAGGAAAATAGTCAAAAAGGGAGATGGCTATCTGCTTCTAGGTTTAGAACAGCTGGAGATCCAAACTGCCCCACTTTCTGGTCCAGAGTTTCTTTCATGATTCTGTGAGACTGTTGGAGGAGGTTGTTCAGGAATAAGTGAGCAGGTGTTCTTACTCTTTTATAGGCTTATGCTTAAATTGACTGAACAGCAATCAGAGACTGCTTTGCTGAGAATAGTGTGGGCAACATGTACCAGAAATTCTGCATAGGTGACATGATTGCTATCACACCTCAGTGTCTGAATGCTTAGTTAGGAACCACAGCCCAGGCATCTCTGGCAAAATGACTAGGATGAAAATGTTCCTGTTCTTTCACTGTGACTTCACATGCATGAAATTACTCATTACTAACTCCTAATAACAACCCAATCCATGAAGCATGACCTTGGATAGAAGCAAATCACTACCTCCTATTACAAATCCATAGCAAGATGTTCTTACATATCTGTCCTTCCTTCAGACATTCTTACATGGGTTGGGAAAGATCTCAGGAGAAATCAGGAAGAAAGACAGCATGAGTTCTTCATAAAAACTGACGAGTGATGGAAATAGCATGTCCACTTTCTTGAGAATTTCCTCTAAGCCCTCTACCCTTATAGTTTTTCACATTTATCTCTTGGTAGAAAAGTGGGACAATTTGGTTACAATAGATAACTGCAATCCTAATTGCACTCATGTATACTACCAAGGAACTTAACTCATAAATGAATTTACTTTTATTGTGACAATATTGACAAATTGGGGGAGAAAAACTCATTGACTTGCAATGACACATA
Organism: Oryctolagus cuniculus; assembly: GCF_964237555.1. Taxonomy (NCBI): domain Eukaryota; kingdom Metazoa; phylum Chordata; class Mammalia; order Lagomorpha; family Leporidae; genus Oryctolagus; species Oryctolagus cuniculus. The sequence continues at coordinate 38,771,920 of NC_091435.1, forward strand.
GGCAGAAATAAAACCATCCGCCCTATAAAGCATTAACCATCCTCAAACATGTGATTGGATTCATTCTATTTGGATAAGTCAAAAAATCTTTTTCCCTGTTCTTTTTTCCACCTATGTTTGTACTCAACATCTCTCTCAGAGGTATTTAGATATTTTCCTATAGGAAAGTCCCAAAGCACCATCCCTGACCTTTCCCACGCTTAGCATCCACCTCACCTTTATAGAATAGTTTGGTATTCTTGGAACAAACCCCTGTTGTGACCATCAGTCTTTTCTTAGAGACGATCCTAAAATCAAGTGTTTTTCTTCTTAATATACATAAAACAAAACATGCTTCTGTGATAGAAGCTATGTTTAAGTCAGGATTTTATTCGCTGTCATATTAGAGACATTGCTTGGTAATAGAATGGCTTGGCTTTTGTTACTACCTTGGTGTTTAAGTGTTTATCTTTTCCTAAAGACATTTTTCTTCTACTAATGAAACCTATTTAGTTAAATGTCATATTTGTGCTTGAAAACATGGATAGTTTCAGTTGCTGATTTTACTAACCCTCATTTTATTTCCCAAATCTCTTAAATCAAAGCACAAAAATCCCCTCTGCTGGCTATACCTCTATGGACCTAAAGGTATCCTTTATGATTTTCATATATGAATATGTTTCTAAATGAAATTCCCTAGGAAAAGTTGCTGGGAAAAACTGAGATTCCCAATAAAATGGATTGAAATAAATGAATGGATTGGTTCTTAAAGATGCTCCATTTATCCACTTCAAAGCATCCAGCAGTTCCTAAACAACTCACATACCTCCCAATCCCTCTAACCCAAGCTGATTTACAGAGTCTGCAGTGGATGTCAATTATAAGTATGTTCAATGGTGCATGCTTTTGAAGAGCAAAGACTTCCAAGCAATGATCTTAAACACAGATTTACATACCTTAATACCAAAGATATATCAGTGTTTGAACCAGTGAGTCCTTTGTTTAGATGTAATCTAATTCTATGGAATGCGAGGAAAAGCTCTGTCTGCGAGGCTAACAGAAGAGCTACCTTGTGCTGCATGCATTCAGCATTGTGCAAAACTCAAGCTATTATCTCTTACGTCAATTCTGGATTATGACTTTAAGAGTATAAAAATAACACAAGACTTACTCCATTTGTTCTCAGTTCCTACCTCCTGACATGCTATTCCTACCTACATGAAATGACTAAGTTATCACTAATGAAATGCTTACTACAGACTGGGCACAGAGCCATGTCTTAAAATGGATTAAAGTTATTTTATTCTCACAAAAGCCCTAGGGAGTAGGTAAAATATTATTTCCATCTTATATTCAAAAATTGAGTCCTAAAGAGTTGAGAGATTTACCCATAATATACAGAAACCAAATGCAATGAAGATTCCAGTCCAAGCCCTCTGATTCCAGAAAACATGCTTGTGTTTCACTCCTACACATGCATGGTACTTGATTCTGTCTTTACCAAACCTCAATCCAGAGACAAGATTTGCCCCTAGAGATGGGTTTGAGAGGGTTGGTTAAATCTAAAAGTATTTTTGCCCTAAACTCGGTATCCCTTGATATTCCTTGGTATCCCTGAATGTGTGTCCTGTGTATCAAGCAGCAGTACCTTTCCAGTCATGCTTCATGACTCACCAGTCTCAATGCTGGGACTTTCCCCTGGATTCTAAAAGCCCTCTTACTGTCTCCATTTTTTGGAAAGTCTATCAAAATCTCATCAAGTCCCCACCTGAATTATATTGCCTATGACCTCAATCAAATATTTTAAATTAAATGAAGCTTCGTATGATTATGATGCAACCATCAGAATGCAAGTAAAGATAAAAACCACAAAATGTCCCTTAATTCCCTTCCTTCTTTCATTTTCTTGATTTTCGCAAAAACGAAATTTCAATCCACTCTATAATCACAGACTTAATGCACCACTAACTATAATATTCAACAAGAAAAGGTAGAAAGAACACACTTCCACAGCAGTGTAAACAAGATTTAAAAAATAGCAAATCACAATATGTATATTTCAAACATATACTTTTTATTATTATTTTATTTATTTGAAAGGTAGAGCTACAGAGAGAGAGGCAGAGATGGAGAGGGGGATTTCCATCTGCTGGTTCACTCCCCAAATGGCCACAATGGCCAGGGATGGGCCAGGCCAAAACCAGGAGCCAGGAGCTTCTTTCTGTTCTCCCACGTGAGTGCAGGGGTCCACAGACGTGAGCCATCCTCCACTGCTTTCCCAAGCACATTAGCAGGGAGCTGGATCAAAAGTGAAGCAGCCAGGACGCAACCATTCTGGATGCTGGCAGAGAAGATGGCAGCTTACACCACTAAGCAACAATGGCTGCCTCTTTATTTCAACACATTTTTTGGTAGTCTATATTAACTACTACAGATCAGAGAAAACTTATGACTTTTATTTTTTTGACACTGGCTTATTCAGAGGGAATTATGACTATCTTCTCAGAATTGTGCCTATGAAGTACATGAAATCTATTCTGTTTATATTAATTAATTTTAAAAGTCACAAAGTGTGTTATAGAGTTAAAAAGACAAATTGTCCCTGAATGTTCTGAATTTCTCATGCTCTTTAAATTATGGAATCTGTACTTGAAGGCATAAGTGGAAGCCATATATTACAATTTCTTATTTGTGATTATTACCCCATTCACAATCTCAGCCTTCCTTTTAAGCTGGGACTTAAACGTCGGTCTTTTCCTTTCTCTTCAATTTGAGCAGCAGATTAAAAAAAAAATAGAAAGAAAGAAGAGAGAGAGAGGGAGAGAGACAGAAAACCTGAGCTCCCATCTACAGTTACCCTCCAAATGCCTGGAAATATAGGACTGAGGCAGGAGGAAGCCAAAGGTCAGGAAGTAAATCCATGCCTCCTGTTTAGGCATCAGGGACCCAAGTGCTGGAATCCATACCTGCTTCGTCCAAGAGTGCACATCAGCAGGAAGCTGAAGTCAGGACTGGAGCTGGGATTCCAACCCTCTACTGTGTCATGGCATGGGAGCCTCCCAACCAGGTTCAAGTGCTAGGCCAGCTCCTGCCCCTAACCTCTCATTTTAAATCCACTGCAGAAAAGCTGCTGTTTTCAAATTATCCTCGTTCAAATTGAATAAAGAAAACAACTCCCATTTTTATGTTTTAAAAGAACAACACTTATTCTTAATCTGCATCTTTATACAAACATTTACTGACTTTCTTACAGGATTTGCTTGAAAAAATGGAACACATTTTATATGTTTCTTCTTTTTCTTATGTCCTTTGATAGGATAGAATAAATAAAACTCAATTTTTTTTCTCTCATGTTATTTTCTTCTCCCATGGATGCATTACTTGTGTTCAAAGAAAAATCCAACTAAGTTTCAAAAATATATTAAGAGAAAAATTCAAATTCTGTACTCAGTAGAAGGCCTGGAGTAGTATAGGTGTTTTCTAAACATTTGAATAGATAAATATCCTCTTTATTTTGCTATTGACATAGCACATATTGACATAGCAAAATATTTGATAACAATATAAAATGAAAATAAAGCATACTGTTCAGTTAGTAAAAGGCTAATACTTGTAAGCTGTAAGCAAAAGAAAAAAGTAACTACTTATCCACAGAAAATAACAGGTTTCTACTCTTATCAAAATTTTTCTTACATTAAAAAAATAAACTGGTTCTAATTTAGACAACCTGTCCAACAATGTCACCAAGTTCCATTTTTTACACCAAGATCTAGGAAAAATAATAGCAAAATCTCTCAAGATTCAAACTGTGGCATTGGCAAAACCTCAAACTGTAGAAAAATATTTATATATGAAGAGCAACTGCAACCTTGGGTAGACTCTCTAGACTGCCAGTTTTAAATCAAAATGAATCAAGTGTTACCTTTGAGGAAATTTCTTGATTTTATATCAGCAGCATCCCCAAGGGCAGGGGTACAAGCTCAATAAATACTTGTTGAATTGACTTCCAGCACTTGGAGAAAAGAAACTCTGGGGAATTGACGCTTCCCTTCTCAATTTGTCACAGCTCTTCCTTCCTCAATGAGAGTGAGAAACAGAAAGCACAGCATTTTTAATGTTTGTGTTCATTTCGCAAGGTTTTCTTCAGTTTTAACGTTTCACAAATGGCTTACTTACTAATTCTAATTTTGTTGGACTTAATGACAGAAACATGAGGAGAATCTAAAGATAATAAAAAAAAAAGTGGCTAGAAATAAGTACTTAGAAGGAAAGAAAATCTGAACAAAATTGACAAGGAGCTTTCCTGCCATGTAACATGAGAATAGAGTTCACATAAATTCATATTTTGATATAAATGGGATACTTTAGAGATAGTTTAATTTAATTATACATATTACAGTTTTATTATTTTTGGGAATTTAAAACATCAGAACTGTTTAATAAATATCAATATTTTAAGAACCATTATCCAGAAAATTGTTTCTTCCCAAGATTGCAATTTGAAATATGATGGGGTTTGTTTTGTTTTGTCTTGTCTTGTCTTACTCGTTTTTATTGATAAGGGAGGTACCAAAGTTTAATGAAGAGCATACCCCTGACAGACCAGGTGGACATCTCAGCAAAGGGTTCAGCCCCGTCTACATTCAGACGGGGATTTTTGTGGATGTTGGCATTGGTCCTTTTTCTCCTCCCACTATGCACTTTCTGGAATATTGTTGGATGGAGGGCTTTCTGCATGTAGAATCACCCAGAACTTCCTAAACTGCCCCCAGAGAGAGGGCTGGGACAATGGCACAGACTTTTCATATGTAAATGCTGCTCTGCTTCCTGTTTCAACACACAGAAATTCCCATTTTTCTTCTGCCTCACAAAACCATGGGCTAACATAAAAGTTCATGTCTGCCTCGCTATTTTAGCATCCCCTCCTAAAGAGAAGTAACATCATCATGCGGAGGGATAACATGGATGAAGGCCCACTTTCTGTATTTTCTTCAGAGACGACATATGGGCGTAGAGCTGCTTATGAGTCTTCTTCTCTTGCTCTCTGTCCTACGATGTTCAAAGGTGGCCTGGGAAATGTCTGCTTTGCAGTGTGCAGAGAACTGGTCTTACCATTTGAAGGCATAGGCTGGACGCCTGTCTCATGGCCATGTAGAGGCAGATGGCTTGTACTCTGTTGGAGACAAAATAGATGAGAACATTAAAGACACATGGTCCAAAGCGAATCAACAAGAGTATGGAAGACAGAGAGCCAAGAGAGGCAATAGCCAAGATTTTCATGACCAGATCCTAGGCCAGAAATTCCAGCCTTGTTCATCTCAGTCCTGAAGTTTTCTGGTTTTGCCCAAGAAATGGTGAAGATGGTTTTGTACCTGTCCAGTTTGACCCCCAAAAAACATTTTTGGAATATGATATGGATGCACTCTTGCAGCAGTTAGCATCTTTATTTGTCTGCCTGATTTGCAGACTAGATTTAACAACCATAGTGTGGGGGCCCTAGTCAGGGCAGCCTTTCACGGAATGTAGGCTGTGCTTTGTATGCTCCAAAAGGAGGGGACTGTGCTCTTCAGAGCCCAATACAGGGCCTGATATAGGAGCTTTGCTATTTTCCTGTATGTAGGGACCCATAATCTGCTAATTGGAACTGTCTTGAGGCCATAGGAATAAGAATCTGCTACATAGACTGTATTCTCTCTGTGGACCAGTTTCTGTTCCCCAGAAGTGAGGGTGAGTTCCGAAATTCAGAAAATTGTACTTTTATTGAAACTATGTAAGACGACTTTTAGAAAATTATTGTTATGATACATAGTATTTTTGTTTCCAGAAATTCTGATCATTTCTATTTTCCAATAATAATAATATAGTTGAGAAGTGGAAGTTGCTAAGTTGTTGTGAAGTTTTAACACTTTACATATTTTAATTGGAGATGCTAATACATTGCAATTAAAATCATTGCATATGATATTTGGATTGATAATGTTCATGTCAGTATTAATAATCAGATTCTATCGGTGTCTTTTTTTTTTTTTAGATTTGTATTGCTAAAGCAATAAAAGAAAAAAAGGTGTCAAAGATTCGGAATGCTTATTCTGTTGAGGCTGATAGCTTTCCCTAAAGACTTTTTTAATGCCCAGCGCTGTGGCTTAGCCAGTAAAGCCGCCACCTTCAGTGCCAGCATCCCATATGGGAGCCGGTTCAAGTCCCTGATGCTCCACTTCTGATCCAGCTCTCTGCTACGGACTGGGAAAGCAGTACAAGATGGCCCAAGTCCTTGGGCCCCTACAACCATGTGGGAGACCCGGAAGAAGTGCCAGCTCCTGACTTCATATCAGTGCAGCTCCAGCCGTTGCAGCCAACTGGGGAGTGAACTAGCAAATGGAAGACCTTTCTCTTTCTCTATCCCTCTCTGCTTCTCCTCTCTCTGTGTAACTCTTTCAAATAAATAAATAAATCCTTTTTAAAAAGTTTTTTAAGTCAAATTACCCACTCTGGATGTAATCCGGCTTTCAAAACATTCTCAAATGTATTCTGATTTTCCTTCTTCTGACAAATGTTGAAGATATTGGTTTGTTATTCCTTGAAACTTAAGCAGACTATACATTACTTGGCTATGAATGACTGAACTAACATGTTCAGGGTATCGATCCGTAAGCTGAAAATCGCCATCATTGCTACAGCTTGAATATTTGTTCTGCTAAACCCAGGAGTTTAGTCCCCAAATTCTTATGCTGAGGGTAGAAGACATGGAACCTTAAAACAAATATGATGCTCTAGATGGGGCCTGGGGGGAGTTCCTCAGGTCACTGAAATAAGCCTCCAGAAAGCAGTTCTTACAAGAAAGTTGTTGTAAAAGTCTGAGTTTAGGCCTGATCTCTCCGTCTGTCCTGGCTCACCGTGTGATCTTTTGTATTCACACACTGTGTCATTGCCACGGGCCACTCACCAGAGCCAAAACCTGCATTGTGCCATTTGGACTCTCAGCTTCCAAAACCATGGGCTAACTAAACCTCTCATTCTTTTGTCAGGAATGTATCTCACATATTTAATTTTGCACCCTGAAAACATTTTATCCAACATCTTTCAGTTCAAAAAACCCCAGCTGCCAATTTATGTGTTGCTCAGAATTCTAGGTAGATAATTAACTGTTTTCCCTTAACCCCTTACTAAAGCCTGAATTATCTGTGGGATCTAAGCTTTGACTCTTGCTCCCACTGCTTAATAGAGAACAATGTAATATAAATATACAGTATGGTGATTTTATTGTAATAAGAAATGAACTGTGCCTTCTGTTTATCTCATTGCTTCAACTACAGAAGTATCCAGTGGTTTATTTGTAATTAGTTGCCAATACCAGGGGTTACTAGATAAATACCCTCCCCCAAAAAACTTCCTTGGCCAAGATTGCAACAGGAAACTATTAAATTTCATAAGTCCATAAGCGATCATTCAGTATGCATAGTTTATTTTCAATCAGACAAGGAGATGTCAAAGTTCATAATCATAAATCAACCCTTCATCCGTGTGAACAAAGCACACCTATCTATACAGAACCAGGATGTGAGCAAATGCTATTTCAATTTGGATGTAGTCATTAGATATTTATCAAGTCTGCACTATGCGGAATGCTCAGATGCTCTCTGCCCTATATGAAATAGTGTTTCTTCATAATGTTGATATGCAAATATCAATTCATAAATTCTCAAATCACACAGTAGATGATGCATAACTTTAGGCCATCATGGCAGGTTGTTTTTCACCAAGTCAATAATAATTTTTACAGATTCTTGAGTATTTATAACAGGAACACATCCGGAGAAATAACTCTAAGGAGTATTGTTAAATGTGTGCCTGGGAAGATAGGAAGAAACCCAAGTCCACCAGTGTGATCAGAAAATTCTCTGTATCAGCCAGACCTGTGAGCAGTCAAGGCCTCCAGGGCTGGCATGTGATTGCTGTTAAGAAAGTTGGTCATCATATCAAAAGCTTAGGAAAGAGCTAAGTGGGTGGGAAGATAATGTTTGTGTTTCTCTCACTCTTCAAATGGGAGAAACATGTTGGATTGCAGTAAAAGAGCATTAGGTCATTTAAAAGGCATTTTCTGTTACAGCCATGGATATTTCATCAGGCTTTATGCCACCTGGATGAGAGATTATTTCTTTTTTTTAACTTTTATTTAGTAAATACAAATTTCCAAAGTACAGTTTATGGATTACAATGGCTTCCCCCCCATAACTTCCCTCGCACTCGCACCTCTCCCATCTCCCTCTCCCTCTCCCATTCCATTCACATCAATTCATTTTCAATTATCTTTATATAAAGAAGATCGATTTAGTATATATTAAGTATAGATATCATCAGTTTGCACCCACACAGAAACACAAAGTGTAAAATACTGGTTCAGTACTAGTTATAGCATTACTTCACATTGGATAACACATTAAGGACAGATCCCACATGAGGAGTAAGTATACAGTGACTCCTGTTGTTGACTTAACAAATTGACACTCTTGTTTATGGCGTCAGTAATCTCCCTAGGCTCTAGTCATGAGTTGCCAAGGCTATGGAAGCCTTTTGAGTTAGCCAATTTTGATCTTATTTAGACAAGGTCATAGTCAAAGTGGAGGTTCTCGCCTCCCTTCAGAGAAAGGTACCTCCTTCTTTGAAGACCTGTTCTTTCCACTGGGATCTCACTCACAGAGATCTTTTGCCAGAGTGTCTTGGTTTTCCATGCCTAAAATACTCTCATGGGCTCTTCAACCAGATCCAACTGCCTTAAGGGCTGATTCTGAGGCCAGAGTGCTATTTAGGACATCTGCCATTCTATGAGTCTGCTGTGTATCCCACATCCCATATTGGATTGTTCTCTCCCTTTTTTATTCTATCAGTTATTAGCAGACACTAGTCTTGTTTATGTGATTCCTTTGACTCTTAGACCTATCATTGTGATCAATTGTGAACTAAAATTGATCACTTGGACTAGTGAGATGGCATTGGTACATGCCACCTTGATGGGATTGTATTAGAATCCCCTGGCACATTTCTAACTCCATACTCACCTCCATTTTGTTCTGATTCCAAATCCATCTGTCTAGCAGTTCTGAAGCACCCTCATAAAGAGGAGAGCTGCCATGGAGTCAATGCAAATGTTCTGAAAATCAGATTTTCATAAATTAATAATAAGAATCATTTGACTTATATATTAGTACTTTGTACATTGCATTAGTGTGTGCCAGTTCCCATATGCATAACATTAGCTTTAAGTGAACTGATAGGAAATTATTTAGACACCAGACACTAAAGGAAAATAGCCTCCATCAAGTGACAGTCTTTAAGACAGGGAAGGTTTATGAAAACAATTGTTCTACCTATATGACATTAACAACTCCTCACCCTCCATGGCCCCATTGGGGACAGGAGTCATGTCCTACTGAAACTCGGATCTCTAACACTGAAAAAGTGTCAGTCACGTGACAAGTGCAAAACAGTGCTAGGATATGATTAGATGTATGTCTACATTGTTTCTCTCTAAATGTGGCACACACATGTTCATTACACCATTAACTCCTCAATTATTTAATCTAAGATGGATTCAATTAGCAAGACGTTTGGGTGCCTCATTGTATATCAGGACTGTTCTAGATGCCTGGAGTATCTAAATGAAGCAAAGATCCTTACCCATGTGGAATTTATTCATTTCCTAGAATTTAACAGCTGTCTTCTGTCTCTGATCACCATCTTCATCATCTTCCTCAATTACTCATTTTTCAAAGCCCTTCTTTTCTGTGTGAAAGTGCTTTTCTTTACTGACATGCACATTTTTAATATTTATGTTTCTTTAGCCCATATATGTGTGTTACTTAATATTTCCAAATAGATTAGAAATTTCATGGAAATGAAAATATCTTAGTGTCAAGTGCAATGCTCTGTTTTTATTTAAGCAAAGCACTAGCATTCTTAGTTCATATACTATGTAAGTGCAACCATTGCTAATGCTTTATTTTTGAAGATTTATCTATTTATTTGAAAGGCATAGTTAAGAAGAGTGAGGGGGAAAGACAGAAAGAGAGCTCTTCCATCCATTGGTTCACTCCCCAAATGGCTGCAATGGCCCACAGAAGCCAGGATCCAGAAGCTTCTTCCGGGTTTCCCAGGTGGATTCAGGGGCCCAAGGACTCCTGCTGCTTTCCCAGGCACATTAGAAGGGAGCTGGATTGGAAGTGGAGCAGCTGGAACTGGAATCGATGCCCATATGGAATGTCAGCACTGCAGGCAGCAGCTTAACCTGCGAGGCCACAGTGCCCACTTCCATTGTTAATGATTTACATGAAGTTTTCTTCCAAAGAAGGTTTTGGTATGGATAATAGTCAGTTAGCAATTTATTGGTCTTTGTTCTTAGCAATAGTATCTGAAAAAATGAGAATAAGGCTGGCTCCGCGGCTCACTTGGCTAATCCTCCGCCTGTGGCGCCGGCATCCGGGGTTCTAGTCCCGGTCGGGGCACCGGATTCTGTCCCGGTTGCCCCTCTTCCAGGCCAGCTCTCTGCTGCGGCCTGGGAGGGCAGTGGAGGATGGCCCAAGTGCTTGGGCCCTGCACCCACATGGGAGACCAGGAGAAGCACCTGGCTCCTGGCTTCGGATCAGCACAGTGCACCAGCCACAGCGCGCCAGCTGTAGCAGCCATTTTGGGGGTGAACCAATAAAAAAAGGATGATGTTTCTCTCTGTCTCTCTCTTTCTCACTGTCTAACTCTGCCTGTCAAAAAAAAAAAGAAAGAAAAAGAAAAATGAGAATAAAACATTAGATAGAAGCAGGAATAGAATTTCTTTTGCAATTGCAACATAGGCTTCAAACTTGGCAAGCTCTGGAATTGAGACTGGCCTTCAGAGTTGTCTCTAATTGAAACAAGTGGGGTGTGAGTCCCTACATTTAGTGATCTTTGAAGGTGCCGGTGAATTGCTCAACGTGAGGTATCAGTTGGCAACAGCAAGGGCAGTCAAGAAATGAGCACTCCAGTCCAAATAAAAGAAACTGAGCCATGCCCCATAGTACCTCTAGTGCTGCTTGTGTTCCTGAGCCTTGCTTTAGAAGTCTGTCTCCACCAGAACTGTGAATGATCTGTTTCCTGGTGAAACTTATATGAGCAAAGTTAGTAGAGAAATCACAGCCCCATTGTTGTGGCCACCATCAGGGCCACAGGAGTCAACAGTGACCTTGTGGCATATATAGCTAAAAACGAAGCTCATATTGTATTCCTTGGCAGAAGCAATCTACATCTCAGAATCAAGATCGCCAGAACTTTTACACAATATTACATTACTAGAAATCACAAATTCCCAAGCGTGTCACTGGGAACAATAGTATGTGGGACCATTCGTAATTAATTCCTTTGTATGTGAGTTCTCCTTTTTAGACTACACATGTCCTGAAACCATATATTCCATCTACGCTGGCACATCAGCTACACTCAACACAGGGCCTCCATTGTTTTATCAAAGCAGCAGCCTCTAGAGGATGTGATATATGATAGAACCAATGGATGCTGTCTCCTTTGCTGAGACCCAAGTGAGTTGAGCTGGCTTGATGTTATGCAGGATCCAGTTTATAAGGCAAAACACAGAGGGACTGATCCAGGCTGCAGCAAGACTGGTTACATAATACATTGTTCCCCTAAAATAATAAACCTTTGTATTTCCATAGGAAAGGAAAACTGCTTCACAAATTTATTACCAATGTAGCAACATTAAACTAAGTGTGGGGTTCTTCTAAGCTTGAGCCTAATATGGATATGTGGGTCACATGCTCATTATTTTTTATTTGAAAGTCAGAGTTAGAGACAGAGAGATGGAGAGAATCTTTCATCCTCCCTCCCACAATGGCTAGGCTGGACCAGGCCGAAGCCAGGACCAGGAACTTCATCTGGATTTCTCACAAAGGTGTCGGGGGCTGAAACACTTGGGCCAACCTCTGCTGCTTTTCCCAGGTGCATTAGCAGGGATCTGGATAGGAAATGGAGAAGCTGGGATACAAACAAGTGCCCGAATGGGATACCGGCATAAGAGGCAGCAGCTTTACCTGCTATGCAACATGGTCAGCCCCAACACGCTTTTAAAATTAACCATAGACTACAAACAGGAATAGTAAATCTCTAATGAAATTTGAGGACAAAAAAAAATCAGTCTTTTTCAGGCATCAGGAAACTTAATATAGTCAATTTACTCCAAAGTGGATGGTTGCTGTAAGGGGATGGTAGAATGAGTGACTCAGCGGTGGTCTCTTTTACCAACACTTGATGTTCAACAGTGCCAGATTACCCTTAGTATACAGGATTCAAGCTATTAGGCCTCCACAAAGCTCACATCGCTGGCATCATTGGCTATCCTATTTAAGTACCTAGTATTCCAGAACTGTGCTGACCAATGTCAGAGGCTATCTGACAACAACTGGTTGAGTCACTTTCACTAGTTGATTATTTAGTACATCTTCTATGGTAGTTCATCTCTAGTGAGAGTTCACCTATCATACAAAAATCTTAACATCCCATATGTCCATCGATGTCCATCTGTAGGCCCCTTCCTCAGACCTTAATGTCCTCCATCATTTTTCTTGAGTTACCAAAGAATAGTCCAAGCTATCCATCATGGTCCATGAGTTAGTGCATATTCTTCTGTCAAACAGTTTTTCTTTCATCCCAAAGTGGATTAAGAATTGCATTTTGTGAAATTGTTCATTGAGAGAATCTACATTCAAAGCCAGCATTTAAGGTCATCCATGTTTTGGGCTCCAGTTAAAAAGTTGCTATTTTTAGTTTGCGATTACACGTTGAGCTCACCCATCTGTAAAACCTCTTTTCCTCCACCATCAGTTGATCATATGTTATCCCCATAGGGGCACAGGTATGAGTTACAGAAGAGCACAAGTGAAGCAGTGATAAGCTACATGAGGGTCTGGGCACTGGGCTAGCCAGGATTCTGGCCCTGACTCTGCTGTACCCTGAATGTGTTACTCAGGGTTTACCAGAAAAACAGAACCTGAAGGAGATAGATGATTGACAGATAGATACATAAATTAATAAATTTGGGGAATTGTTTCACACAGTTATGGAGAACAAGAAAACCCACTATCTGGCATCTGCAATCTAGAGAAGCACAGTGATCTAGAGAAGCCAGTGATATACTTCAGTCTGAAGTCCTGGCCTAAGTTCAAAAGACAGAACAAAGAGCACCAATGTCTGAGGGCAGGAAATGATGCGTGCCCAGATCAAATGCAAAGAGAAAGTGCATTCTCCTTCTGCCTCATTGCTCTATTTGGGTCCTCAGTAAATTAGATGACACCGACACACCTCCACACTTGTGGGAATGATCTTTATTCAAACTAATTCAGATGCTAAACTCTCTTTAAAGGATATTCACAGACACATCCAGAATTCATTTTTTACCAGCTTATGGGTATCCCTTAGCTCAGTCAAGGAGAGGCATAAAATTAACCATTACACTGAATATAGCACTTCCTTCTTGTGAGGGGACACTGCTGGAATTAATCAATATACGACTTGCTCACTCTAACAAAACTCAGCACAGAATTTTATTTTAGTTAATTTCAGTTGCATGATCACTCAATGTCCCATGTTTAAGCATTTTGTCTCTGCCACAGCCAAGCAGCATGCTATAAGCTATTTTTAACATGATACATAATTCTTTTACATGCATCAGAGACTTCCTTCATAATTCTATATTTCTATGTTGTTATTCTGTTATGAGAATTTTCGATAAACTCTACTTAGCCATGCCTATCACAGATATGTCTAATACCACAGGGGTTCTGGCTTTCATGGCCTAAGTAAAAGTGTTGCTTGTACTATGATCCAGACCTGATACAAAGCTCTTGCCTGGATTCTTTTCAATCTTATAGGGTTTCCATGTTATTCAATAAATTGATTAGAAAAGTATTTCTAAGTATAGAATCTGTACAAGATACTGTACTTCATTGTAATGATGGAAAGTGTGTGAGAAGCAATCAATTGTCCATAATTTTTCAGGAAGTGCCCTAATATTTCACAGAACACTGATGTGAGGGGCCTCTAAATATTTCTAGGTTTCATCTCCCACCTTAGGTAGTATGTGAATATGAATTCAAAATGCCCACAATGGACTTGCAGCTTCTTATTCATACAAACAGAAAAGGCAGTGTATACTAGATGGGAATTCAGAATACTTGGAATGAAAGATAAGATTCAGCAAAACACTAAAAAGACACCCTGAATGGGCATGAGGCTTGGAGATTGAGGGGTGCAGGAGTAGCTAGTGCACTCACTGGCCCTTATTGATTCCTGCTACATTGTTATACTTTAATTAACACTACTCCCAGTCCAAATCTGCAATCAACTCTCATCACATCACTTTGTATTACAGAGCTGTTTCTCAGAATGTATTACAAAGTCTTCCCTGTTTCCAGTTTTTTTTTTTTTCTTTTTTGGTTAACACATGCTATATAAGAGGCATCTGGTACATGTTTCTATCTTCATAGCTTCCAAACACTGTCTACCACTTGATAGGCTTTTGGTAAATAAAGACTAATCCAATGAATATTCCATGTGCTAGGATCTCAGAATATAATGGTGAAGAAGTCTCAGTGCTGGCCCTCATGGAGACATCATTTAGTATGGAAGATAATCATGTCACCAGACAATCACAATGAAATAATACCAGGCAAATGCATTATAATTGGACCAAGGTCAGGGAGATTTTATGGCCTGCGATGCCAAATTAAGCTCTACCAAGAGACCAACAACCTAAAACATGGAAAGTTAATTGGATCTAAAGAGCCTGTGTGCAGAGTATGATTAGAAACAGGAAAGAATATTTTAAGTAAAGTACTACAGTTAATGAAAAGGTCTAGAATTAAAACAGAAATAGACAAACAGCCCTCGGTACAATCCAAGTCTATTGAGGTATGCATATTTTTGATATTTTGTAGTCCTTAACACACTGTTTTAGAATATTGTGAATAAAAGCAGTAAAATATGAAAAAACAAGTTTATATTGGTATTAAGCATATAAGCAGACACCTTCATCTTCACAAAAAAACATTTAAGACATACGAGCAATTTCTTGATTCTATAAGGAAGAATAGTCAGTTTCATCATGCTTTCATTTAATATTTATAATAATAAACAGATTGTCATCCTAACCCATGAGAGACATTTTACAAAACCACTTGAGGACTACTATGATAATGTGTGTCTATTACATGCTGCCTTGAGGAGAAAATCCATAGGTAATAAAGTAGTAGTTTTGTGTGATGAAGACATTTCATAATAAAAATGGCAAAGGCTGAAAGTTGAAATGTTTATCAGTTTGTAGGCAGATTATATTACTTTTTTGACATAGTTTTTGCTTCTATGATCTATTAGATTAAGAATAGCTTTAAAAGATGCATAGATTGTATTTAATACTCTGAAGAAATGAAAAGGTATCATATTATTTTATAAACATAAATTGCTATCTAACATATCAGATGCTTGGTTGGAGACCTCATTCCTGGCTTATCATCATGTTAAGAATCAATATAGGAAATCTGAAGGAACCGTGATTTAAACACAAGTTTTTTCAGTATTTGGAGCTTATTGTTTTATATATTGAATATGTGAGCCACTGTTCATAGAGCAAAACTGAATTTACATTATTAGTTGGTTTGCTCCATTAGCAACGATATATGCAAATTATGTTACAATAAAAAATATAGAAAGAGTATAATGTCCTTTAAATGTTCTTTTATGTAGGTGTTTGGATCACCAAAGCAATTGGAAAGAACACTGCAACAGTGGTGATATGAACAGCATTGAACAATGTTGTTTTATATGCAATGACGATGCATAACAGGAAAAGCCAAAATGAGTCAGACGAGAGTATATCAAGTCCATTTTCCTCGTTTTGACTCAGAGGTTTTTGCTAAAAATCACAAGCCAGACTTAGTGGCAAGCTTCAGAAAACTTGCACAGTTCTGATAAGAAAGGACATGGCTCATAAATATTCATTAAAAATTACCTTTACGGGATCATGAATTTTTCAAGCAGACACTGATTTGACCTCTACAAGGAACAAAATCCAGTCCATAGTGGAGTGTCTCCTATTTCAGACAAAAAAAAAAAAAAAAAAAGGTGAAAAAATTGCTTTTCCCAGCGAAGCAGCTACTTTGTACACTGTGTGAGGTCCGAGGTCAGTTACCTCTGTGCTCCCCACACTTGAGCATTAATATTCATTCGAATTACAATCTTTAAATTCCAAAATCCTGTTCATACTTCTTTGAAAAATTGATTGTAAGGCAGGCCAGGGTTTGCATTTTAACTAATTCTTACAGTAACTTCATCTAAGTTATCTGTTGCTAAAAAATGTATGAATTCAGTAATTTTCTTTAAAAAAATGTCATCTCTGCCTGTTTTGAATTTATATGCCCTCACTAAGGATAAAAGCACATTTTTCCTGGTAATTATCTGCAGAGTGGGTGAATGGATAGAAACATCTACATTTATGTCTATCAGAGAGCTATTGTTGGTATTTCATCTTCATATAGTTCCTCATACACCACATACACAAAAAAAGCTTTGCATTATTTTAGGGTTTTTTTATATTTCATTGTTATTCCCACAATATCTCAGTGGGAGAGTTAGCATTACTACCTGCATTGTTTAAATAAAGTAACTGATAAGTAGGCTATGAATTATGATAGCTAATAATTTTCAAGCCTAGCTTCTCAATCAGAATGTTTTGAAAATTTTATTCCAAGTCCTTTCTTTACTTTAACTTCTAGGAACATTGCACTCAAGGTCTAGGATTCATATTTGAGTAACCTCAAAGAATAACAAAACAGTAATCAAAATGACCCCTTATTCCAGTACAGTTCAAGCTGTACTGGAATAATTTTTTATTTTTATCCTATGTGTAAAACAAGAATAAACATTTTGTTATTACACTGACTTCTAATCTCAGATCCCTGATTTTTTGGTTAGGTGACCTTGAACACATTTTAAATTTCTCTGCATTGCCATTACATATGAAAAAGGTGCTACCTAGTTTAGAGGATTCACAAGTCACCTGAATTTATATCTCGCACTCATAAATATTTACTTTTTGGTATGTAGTAGTTAACTTAGAAAAACTACTAAAGAGGACTTCAGAAAGTTCATGGAAATATGGAACTAAAGATCACATGCATTTTGCATCAAGTTCTTAAACACAAAGGAAACAGCACAAAGTCTAGTAAAAGAAATTTTACCTGATATGGTCCCCAAGAGAAATGGCAACATCATATTGGAATTGTCTTCCCTTTCCCCCTAAGGAAAAATGGCTTTAAGGGAATTTTGGGAAGATAATTAGACTATTTCCAAAAAAATGGATCAGTTAGGAACCTTGCTATTATTAATTTCTTCACTTTGTATTCAAACTCCAACCCACACTACCTCCTTAGTTAAGTGCACACTGCTTTGCATGGAGCAAATATTTGAGGAAGGAACATGCATATATTATTTTAATGGCCATGAAGGTTCATGAAGTCAAGTGCTATTGCTTCATGTTGTCAATACTGTCCTCCTTATCTAAATCCTATACACAGAAGCTCCGCAATACAGAAACACAAGCTATCCGTCTTAGAAATAATAATGCATGGCCCCAATTCCCCTTTTCCAATGTCAACAAGACTGTATATTGAGGAATAGAACTTAGGAATGGAAAGCCCAGGACCAGGCTGGAGTTCGCTCAACTATCACAACAGAAGTGTCTGTATATTAGGGTTTCTGCAGTCAAGCAAAAAAAAAAAAAAAAAAAAAAAAAAAAAAAAAAAAAAAAAAGTGCCATCCATTCAATTTGATTTTCAGATAAACCATGCGCCTTTTTAAATTCTTTTTTTATTTTTTAAGGCATTGATAATTTGATTTTCAGGGACACAGCAAATACATGATAATGACTACAACACAATGTTCATCAATTCTCATGTAATGTGATATTAATACAAAGAGAACAGATTCCATGTAGTTCATAGATACAATTCTAAGAATATAATGATACTTCCCTTCCTCCTTCCCCTCCCTCCTCCATCTCTCCTTTTCTTCCTTCTTTCCTTGCTTCCTTTCTTCCTTTTTTCTTCCTTTTTTCTTTCTTCCTTTTTCTTTTCTTTTTCTTCCTTCCTTCTATCTTCCCATTTTTCTTGCCTTTCTTCCTTACTTTGAGTTTTTGAGATAATATTTCAGGTTTATATTATAATTAAATACTTAATGCTCCATTGAAAGAGCACAAGTAAAAAGTAAAAAGATCATAGTTCAATAAGATTATAGGCAGGGGCCATGAATAGTAATCAAATGTAAAGATGTCCATTTCATTCAAATACAGTAAATTTTAAAATAAGTTTAGATCATTAAAGCTATAATAGTAGATCATTCTTAACTATTGGTTCATCGAAGATAAGGAACAAAATTTGATAAAACTGTATTTCCAGTGAAGCTGCATTTTGGGAGAACATGCAGCATTTGTCTTTGTGTCTGGCTTATTTCATTCAACATTATGTCCTCTAATTTCATCTATTTTGATGCAAATGGTAGAATTTCATTTTTTATATCTGAATAATTTCCATTGGGTGTGTGTATTTATAGATAGATATGAATAGAGACATCACATTTTCCTTATCCATTCATCCAATGATTGACACTTTGTTTCATTGTATATTTTGACTATTATGAACAGCCCTGCTATAAACACAGTGATACAGGTACCTAACTTGTTACATTGTTTTCATCTATTTTGAGTTTGTACCCTGTTGTAGGACTGCTGGATCATATGATATGCCTATTTCTGGTTTTTTAAGAAATCTCCATAACATTTTCCATAGTGGCGGCGTGAATTTACATTCTCACCAACAATGAATAAAAGTTCCCCTTTCTCGAGTGTCAATTTGTAAAGTCAACAACAGGAGTCACTGTGCACTTACTCCTCATGTAGGATCTCTGTCCTTAATGTGCTGTACATTGAGAGTTAATGCTATAATGAGTACTCAAACAGTATATTTCGCTTTGTGTTTCTATGGGGGTGCAAACTGTTGAAATCTTTACTTAATGTATACTAAACTGATCTTCTGTAAAAAAAAAAAAAAAAAAAAAAGAAGAAGAAATTATCAATTCCCAACTTGACTCTCACTGGGATTAAACATGACAATAGGTCTGATCTGATTTCATCATCATTTAAAAAATCATCTATTATTTTTCACTTTGTTTGTGTGGGAGCAAACTGTTGAAATCTTTACTTAATGTATGCTAAACTCATCTTCTGTAGATAAAGAGAATCGAAAATGAATCCTCATGTGAATGGAAGGGGAGAGGGAGTGGGAAAGGGGAGGGATGCGGTGGGAGAGACGATATGGGGGGGAAGCCATTGTAATCCATAAGCTGTACTTTGGAAATTTATATTCATTAAATTAAAGTTAAAAAACAAAAAGAGTTCCCCTTTCTCCACATTCTTGCCATCATTTGTTACTTTCTGTCTTGTGGATAAAAGTCATTGTAACGGGATGAAGTGATATCTCATTGTGGTTTTGGTTTGGATTTCCCTGATAGCTAATGATGTTGAGCATTTTGTATAAATTCATTGGCCATTTATGTTCTTCTGAGAACTATCTACTCAGGAATTTTGCTCATTTCCTTACTGGATTGGTGGTTTTTTGTTGTTGTTGTTGAGTGTTTGAGTTGTGGATACATTCTGGATATGAATCTTTTGTTAGGATAGGTAACTTGTAAATACCGCTGTTGGCTAGCTCTTCATTCTATTAATTTTTGCTTTGCTGTGCAGAAGCTTCTGAGTTTGATATAATCCCACTTGTCTAGTTTTGCTTTTGTCTATTGCATTTTGGGAGTCTTTTCCAAGAAGTCATCACTTACACCAATACCTTGAAGGTTTTCCCCTACATTCTCTTCCATCAGCTGTATAGTATCAAGTCTTAAATTTAGGTATTTAATCCCTCTTCAGTTGATCTTTCTATAAGGTAGAGGTAAAAATCCAATTTCATTTTTCTATGTGTATAATCCAGTTTTGCCATCACCATTTATTAAAGAGATTATCCTTTCTCCAATGTCTGAGGAATTTGTCAAAAATCTGTTGGCTGTAGGTTTGTGGATAATTTATAGGCCATCTATTCTGTTCCACTGATCGCTGAGCCAGGCTGAAGCCAGTAACCAGGACCTTCATCAAGTCTCCAAATGGGTGGCAAGGGTCCAAGTACTTGAGCCACCTTCTATTGCTTTTGCCTGGAGCATTAGCAAGGAACCAGGTCAGAAATGAAGCAGCCAGGACTTGAACCGGCACCCATATGGGATGGCAGCACTGCAGGCAGTGGCTTAAGCCATTACACTCAATGCCAGCCCTGGTATTTTGATTATTTTGATAAGGATTGCTTGGAATCTGTAGATTGCTTTAGGTAGTAAGAAGTTTTACTTACATTATTTCATCCAATCCATGAGCAAGGGATATCTCACCATTTTTTTGTTTCATTGATGATTTTTTTCACCAACATTTTATAACTTTCTTTGTGAGCTCTTTAACTTCTTTGGTTAAATTTATTCTTAAATATTTGACTTTTTTGGCTGGCATTAATGGGATTTCTGTTTTGATTTATATTTTGGCAATTCATTATTACAATATAAAGAAGTTACTGTTTTTTGTATGCTTATTTTGTAACCTGAAACTTTACAAAATTAGTTTATCAGTTCTGACTGCTTTTTGTTGAAGTGTTTCAGTTTTTCCATTACAACTTCATGGTAACACAAACATGGGTAGTATAACTTCCTCCTTTCTAATTTATGATGCTGTTTATATCTCACCCCTTCCTGATTGATCTTGCTAATACTTCTAATGTTAAATTAAATAGGAGTGGTGAAAGAGGAAAATCTTGTCTTGTGTAGATCTAATGGGAAACGCTTTCAGCTTTACCCCTGTTCAGTATGCTATTAGGTGTTGTTTTGTTATATATAGCCTTTATAATTTTGAGGTATGTTCCTTGTACACTTAATGTGCAGAGGATTTTTTATCATGCAAGATGTTGAATGTTATGAAATGCTTTCTCTGTGCCTATAGAAGTGACAGTATGGTTTTTGTTTTTCATTGTGTTGATGTGATTTGACATTTATTGATTTGTGAATGTTAAACCACCCATGCATCTCTGGAATATATCACACTTGATTGTGCTCTTTTTGATGTGGATTTGAATTTGGTTTTCTAGTATTATATTGGGAATTTTTGCATTTTTGCTCACCAAGAATATAAATCTAGTTTTCTTTTTGTATTGTATTGTTCAATTTTAGTCTCAGAGTTATGATGGCCCCATAAAAAGAGTTTCTCAGAGTTCTATCCTGTTCAATATTTTGAAACAGTTCGAAAAGTACTAGAGTTAGTTAACTCTTTAAATGTTTCATAGAATTCTGAAGTAAAACTATCTGGTTCTGCACTTTTACTTAATGGGAGACTTTTAATTACTGCTTTAACCTCATTGCTTGTTATGCATCTATTTAGATTTTATATATTTTCTTGATTGAATCTTGGTAGGTTATATGTATCTAGGAATTTATTCATTTCTTCAAGGTTTTCCAGTTGGTAAGCATATAGCTGTTCATAATAGTTTCTTATGGTCATTTGTAGTTCAGTAGTGTTGGTAGTAATGCCTTATTTTTCATTTCTAATTTTATTTATTTGAAATTATTCTCCTTTTTCTTTGTTAGTCTGGCTTAAGGTTTGTCAATCTTGTTTATCTACTTTAGGATGATTCTAGCTTTCTTGATCTTTTTATGTTTTTTTTTTTAACTTTATTTTATTTCTGCTCTAATCGTTGTATTTCTTGCCTCCTGCTGATTATAGGCTTGGTTTGTTCTTGTTTTTCTAAGTCTTCAAGATGCATTGTTAGTTTAAGTGAGACATTTCTCTTTTTTTTTTCATATAAGCATTTAATGCTGTAAATTCCTTCTTAAAACTGATTTTGCTGTATCCCACAGATTTTGATGTTATGTTTCTGTTTTGATTTCTCAGGAAAGGTATTGATTTTCTTTTTAACTTCTTCAATATCCTATTGGTCATTCAGTAGAATATTGTTTAACTTCCCTGTATTTATACATGTTCTATTGTTCTTATTGTTGATTTCCAACTTCTTTCCCTTAAGTTTTAATAAAATACTTGATATGATTTCAGTCATTTCAAATTTTTGAGACTTGATTTGTGGCCCAATATATAGGCTATCTTTGAAAATATTTTCTGTGCTGATAAGAAGAATGTATACTCTGTATTTGTTGGTTGAAATATACTGTAAATGTTTGTTAGGTCCATCTGCTCAATAATATGTTTCAAATATGATATATCTTTGTTGGCTTTCTGCCTGGATAAACTGTCCATTGAAGTGTGTGTGTTGTTGAAGTTCCCCACTATTATTATATTAGAGTCTATTTCATCCTTTAGGAGTAGCAGTGTTTGCTGTATATATTTGGTTGGTCTTGTACTGAGTGCTTATATATACATTTTTGTTATACCTTCTTGCTGAAGTGATCCTTTTATAGTGTATAATGACATTCTTTGCCTCTTTTAACAGTTTTGGTTGAGAGTTTGTTTTATCTGATATGAATATAGCTACTCCTGCTCGTTTTGGGTTTCCGTTTGCCTGTTATATCCTTTTCTAGCCCTTCACTTTCAGTCTATTCAAATCTTTTTTTGTGAAATTAATTTCTTGTAGGCAGCTTATATTGAAGTCATGGCTTTGTATCCATTCAGCCAATCAAAATATTTTGACAAAAGAATTGTCTATTTTCATTCATATTCATAGATATCCCATTCATGTTGCTAGATAACTACTAACACCTCTCATTTTGTTGATTGTGTGCTTATTATACCTTCTCTGTTAGTGAATTTGGTAGTGTCATCTGTTTCCATGATGTTTACTTCTAATATAGGAATCCCTTTAGAATTTTTTGTAAAGCTGGTCAGGTGGTGGTAAGTTCTCTCAGTTTTTGCTTATCTGGGAAATACTTTATTTCTCCTTCACTTCAATAGGATAATTCTGATAGATATAATGTTTCGTATTCAAGGTCTTAAACAATTATTATTTTAGCATAAGTATGATCCAAGGAATACTTACAATATAATAAAATGTTTTTATTATTTAGATGACACTGAAATTTAACTGTATATTCTCTATTTTAACTGATAACCAACTCAAAAATTTTAATTCATTCAAAGAATCTCTTTCATGAACAATATTTCTTTTAATTATATTTTAAAAGATTTTGTTTATTTATTTGAGAGGCAGAGTCACATGCAGAGAGAGGGAGAGACAGAGAGAAATGTCCTCCTTCCACTGGTTTACTCCCCAAATGGCCACAATGACTGGAGATGGACCAATCTGAAGCCAGGAGCCAGGATCTTCTTTTGGGTCTTCCGTGTGGTTGTAGGGGCCAAAGCACTTGTGCCATCTTCCACTGCTTTCTCAAGCCATAAGCAGAGAGCAGGATTGGAAGAGAAGCAGCTGGGAGTCAAATCGGTGCTCATATATGATGCAGTCACTGCAGATGGAGGTTTAGCCTACTGTGCCACAGCGCCAGCCCCACATTTCTTTTAAATGCTTACTCATTAACCTCCTTTCTCATATAGAATGGCAGAATAAGCCCCAAGTGTTTTGTATAACTTTTCTGAATTAGACCATCAATATACATCACTAGAATCACCTGTCATGCTTTTTTCTACTGTAGTATCACCTGTTGTTAAGGCTTATGTTCTACTGTCAACAACTAAGGTAGAACTCCTTAATCGTCAAATAGACCCACAGGGATTTATTAAAGTGTCAAGCTGGAGGCTCTGAAACATCCTTGCAGCAAATCCATTTTGGTCTGTTTCTCTTCCAGCATTGTAAGACATTGCTAGCGTGCTGCCATTGAACACCAAATGAAGATGAAGTAGCTTCATGAGAAGTATATTATTCCAATCGATTATATCAAATGGGAAGTCATTGGCTCTTGCCAGTCATCTAAAAATGTCGGTTTATATAATTTCCATAATCAAATTTGACCTGTTTCAGGAATAGCATTTTATTCAGTATCATAGTCCTTGGAAAATATTATGGAAAAAACAAGGGAGTGGGGAACAGAAAGGGATGGAGGAAATGAGGGCAGGAAGGACCTAGGAAAAGAAAAGCTTTCAGAATGGTTGTATTCAGAGCTATCATTTCCTGAATCATATCCAACAAGGAACTCACATACTGATTAAAACATGTGATAACAATTCATCAGTAGAAATGTTTTAAAATAATAATCAATGGATTTCTAAAAATAAAACTTAGCCCTCTGTAACCATGGGTTCCACATCTGTGGATTCAACCACTCAGAGAGAAAATATTTGGGGAAAAGAACTACATCTGTATCAAACATATACAAACTATTTCTTCACCATACCCTACACAATACAGCATGACAACTAGCCACATGGTATTTATTTTATATTTTGTATTATAAGTAATCAGGAAATGACTTTAGATATACATAACTTACATGTAAATACTACACCATTTAACAGAAGGGACTTGAGTAGCTCCAGATTTTTGTGTGGGAGTAGAAGGGACATGGAACCAGTCCCCAGCAGATCCTAAAAGATATCTACAGATAATTAACCTTTAACGTCTTGAATGTGAGAGGACAAATACATAGGACACAAAACTTGATTGAATAAGTGGGAGCAGGCCTAAAAATCACTCTACCATGGTACAGCCAGTAAAAAATGTATTCTTTTGGTTAGAGTAGTACATTTGCTGCTTAAGAACATTTAAACTTACTCTCCATCCAGCAAATTGATCATGAGAACCCACACATGTGTTCAGACAATTTTTGTAACAAGACAGCTCCTGTTTGAAAATAATTGCCCTGCCATGCCTTAGCTCTCAACACCGGGGCTTTTGGCTTCCTCACTCTGCACACACCATAATAGCTACATTTTCTCAAATGCTAGAAGTCTACTTTTAATATTAAAAGCAATATTTTACCATGTTAAAGTTCTATTATCTGTTTTGTTTTTACATGACACTTAAAATTAGTTTCTGACAGATACAACTCCATATACAAGGAACAATGTATCGAGTCAGATGTGTTTGCTGTAAGAAATGCAGTCGGAAGACAAGAGTTTTATTATGTCTAACATTTGATTGTTTATGCACGACAGTGCATTTAAGCTGAGTTTCAGTGAGGCAGTTGCCAGAGATTCAAAGCCTGGCAGATAGCACATTTTTTTTTACAAAGTGAAGAATGGTCAGGCACCCACACCAGCTTACAAGTTATTTTTTCTAAACAACAGAATTGCTTTTTCTTTTTGCCCATTTCAAACAGAACCCTAAATGTGCCCAGCACAGCAAGAGAGAGCAGAGCAGAAAAGGAAGTTTTATATTCCAGCCCAGCTCACTGGAAACAACCACCACAGAAAAACTAAAATGACAAGCAGTATACTATAAAGCAACATGACTTGTCTGCTTTAAATGGGAGAATGATCATTTTAAGTTTTGAGCAGAACTGAAGGGCTCAATTAGTATTCATTCTGAATTATTCTATTTTGGAAATTCAGTTAGCATGGAGTGTTCATCAAAATCAATGCATGAAACTATAGGGAAAAAATAAACACCCAGTTTCCCACATGAATAAAAGAATTCCCCAATTTACATCACTTTAAGAATGTGTTGAGGCTGGCTTTGTGGTGTAAAGGGTTAAGCCCCTGCCTGCAATCCCTACATCCAGGATGTGCACTGGTTCCAATCTTGGCTGCTCTACTTCCTAGTCCAGCTCCTGCTAATGCATCCGGGAAAGCAATAGAAGAAGGTCCAAATTTTTGGGCCCATACACCCATGTGGGAGACCCAGCTGAAGCTTCTGTCTCCTGACTTTCCTGGCCCAGCCTCATTGCTGCATCCCTTTGGGTACTGAACCAGTGGATGGAAGATCTCTTTCTATCTCTCTTTCTCTGTAAAATTGCCTTTCAAATAAATAAAAATATTGGTTTAAAAGTACCATCAATAATTTACACAAATTCCCTTAAGCAGTAGAAATATATAAAAAGGCATTTTAAAAACAAAATATTTAAGTAGATGTTGAGAGGTATATATATACAAACACACAAATATTCCTATTTTTACTCTTAAGACTAGCACTAATAAAATCATATACTAAAATTCACATAGAAGACCTATTAAACCTCCATCAATTTCCTTTAATCCTTAAAATTATGATAGTATTTAAATTATATTAATATGGCTATACTAAAACTATGAATTGTCATTTGAATTGAGTAAATAGTATGACAATAGTATAATTGATAATAGTTTAATGAGGACAGTAGTATAATGAATTGGCAAATATTTCACTTCTTTAATTACGCTTGTATCCAAAGTTAAGGATCCATTTGGTAGCTTTCACACTAAAGAACTATGAAGCTATAAAGAGCTTGTTCAATAGTGGAATAGCTGAGAATTATTTGGTAATTAGAGCTAAGCGATTTTCCTTCTTTGATATTTGCTCTATATATTGCAGCCAATATTATGATATTTTACTAACATTGTGCAAACAAAGGTAGATGACCTTATTCCCCAGTTATGCATTTGAAGAAAAATATGCCTATTAGTATGAAAAATATTCATTTTCAAAGGGTCCTCCACATGCTTTTATTTTCTCATGAGTCTGGTAAAATCTGAGTAAAACTGGTAATAAATTTAGGTAAAAACACATCCCTTATGTACTGACTTGTTAGGAAAACATTTGCTTTTATATTGACATTGGCAAAATTTCGTGTGGACTACTATGTATTATAATTGCATTTCATTTGCCATATTTAAAAATGTCAAACCCTAAAACCAAGCAAAACATTGTCTGTGTATTTTTTTTTTATCATCATGTAAGAGAACAGTGAAGTCCTGGAGGCAATTTGAAAGCCTTAGTTAACCAGCTCCTTCTGTTTGCATATTCAATCCCTCAATGTAACATATGCATAATTTTATCATCATTGTGTGCCATCTGGAGTATACTGATTGAACTGCAGTTTGAAAATGAGGGTTAAGAGATAATTTGGTTGCATACATTTAGAACTGAAATGTCTCTCATGGAGCAGAACAGAGTTATTTAAAAACAGAACTAGGACTAAAAAATGAAAATATATTCCATAGATTCAAGAAAATCAAGGAAGACAATAATAAGTCCTCATGCCTTTTCACTTTGATGCTTTGTAAATTTTTATTGGTACTGGTATTCTAAAGGAATTGTGATTGAAAACCGTATGTACCTACCTCTTAATTCAACAATTATAAATAATCTTCCAAGCTGCTTTACACATTTTTTAAGTTTATCTAGGAATTTTTAACACATTACCAACAAACACTATCAGCTAAAGTCACCAATGAGTAACCAATTAATTTATTTCTCTATGAACTCACTTAATAGTATGTTAAATGTATAATTTGCAAGAGTTCATCAACTTTGAACATTGTAGATAAATCCAATTGTTCAGGAAGCACGGTGCCATATTGAAGGCTGATGATATTTCTAGTCCAGAATTTTTACTTTCAGTTGCTACAGTGTGCTATTACTTTCAGTTGCTACAGTGTGCTATCAAACACTTAATAAAATCAATTTTTAAATTTTAAAGATGAAGTTATCTCTTTTGTATTTGTAAGAACAATAATGTATCATGGTCTCACTAACCATTTTTCTCATGTTTTTTTCTAATACCATTGAATGACCAAGCCACCATATCATGATGGATTAATACTATTACATGGTCAAAAGAAACAGCCATTAAGAAGGAAATTACGGCCGGCGCCGCGGCTCACTAGGCTAATCCTCCGCCTAGCGGCGCCGGCACACCGGGTTCTAGTCCCGGTCGGGGCTCCGGATTCTGTCCCGGTTGCCCCTCTTCCAGGCCAGCTCTCTGCTGTGGCCAGGGAGTGCAGTGAAGGATGGCCCAGGTGCTTGGGCCCTGCACCCCATGGGAGACCAGGAAAAGCACCTGGCTCCTGGCTCCTGCCATCGGATCAGCGCGGTGCGCCGGCCGCAGCGCGCCGGCTGCGGCGGCCATTGGAGGGTGAACCAACGGCAAAGGAAGACCTTTCTCTCTGTCTCTCTCTCTCTCACTGTCCACTCTACCTGTCAAAAAAAAAAAAAAAAAAAAAAAGAAGGAAATTACATAATCTGTATTTCTTTAAAAAATTAATAGTTTTTAGAACATTTTAGATGGTTTAAGGTAATTAACATGCCTACATAATATATGCTATTCTTTCTTACTTGTGAACATAACTTTTTAAAATCTACCTTTCTCAAATTACGGATTCTCAAATTTAAGTAAGAAGAACCCTATTAGCAAGTGACCATCACAAACCCAATTAGCAGGCACTATCTCCCCGGGTATCATTTTCCTGCTGAAACTAAAGGCAAACTTTGAATTTGCTGTTTCATAATTGGAACCTTCTCCTTCTCTTCATTTATTTCTATTCACAAGATTTGCTGACATTTTTGATACTTATTTTCTCAACTAATAGATCAGACATTGTGGAGGGAACCTAAATAACTTGAACAGCAAGGTAAAGACTATGAACGCACAGTATTCAACAACCAGGGACACCCTAGCCACGGAGTGAGACTGTTCACAACTGCATTTCCCCTTTATTTATCCGGAAGAGCAGAGAGGAGCAAGCATCTAATCTATTACTAGTCTGTCACAGAACATGACATTCTAATTCAGTCAGTAGGGACTCACAATAAACTCGAAATCACATTGAGTGCCTCCCTGGTATGACAATTGATTACATCTCTTAACCTTTCCGCATCTGTGGTACCATCTGGAGCATTTAGTGCTTACGTTTTTGCACACAAAGAACAGGTAACAGCCTATAGACCCTCATAGACTCAATCTTCTCACTGTAAAGCTATAGCAGCAATAAAAAGAAAAAAAAAATAAAAGACAAAACACTGGACAGAATCACCTTGATTTCACAAAAGGTGCCATTCCAAAGAAATGGAAATTATATTTTGTAAATAATATTTTGTAGAATCTCTGCTGTAGCATTATTCATAGAAAAGGATCTCTCCTCACTCAGGAAATGTGTCTAGACAGAAGGGAAAAGAAATAAGTCTTAAAAGGAACTATTAGGTGCTAGAGGCTTTGAATGCATGCTATATCATTCAATTGTAAATAGTGAGTACTAATATCCTACATTGATGTCAAACAAGACTCTGAAGTCTTAAATAACTTCATCAAGGCTATGCAAACATTCAGCTATAGAGCCAAAATACAAACTCAGTTCTACTCCCAAAGCCAATATTTTTTTCATATTGTGCCATTAAATTTAACCCAGTTTATATTTATTAATGATTTTGATAAATATTTTTGAACACTATAAAGTGTGTTAGGAACTTTTAGTTGTTGAGTGAAAAAAGCAGGTAACTCTTATATGCAAAGAGTATGCTGAGTAATGAATAAAGTCAGGGCAGGCATTTGGTTCAGTGGTAAAGACATTGCTTGAGGAACCCATGTTCCATATCAAAGTGCCAGGGTTTGAATTCCAGCTATGCTTTTGATTCCAGTTTTCTGCTAATGCATACCCTGGAAGGCAACAGATGATAAGCTAACAAGGGAAACCTACATTGAATTCTGGGCTTCTGGTTTATATCTGGCTCAGCCAAAGTTGTAGGCATTTGGTAAGTGAACCAGTGAATGAAGTATGCTCTCTCTCTCTCTCTCTTTCAAATAAATGAAAATTAAATAAAATTTTGAAAATAAATAAATTTTATTCAAAGAAAGAGAGAACAATGAGAGAATAAACTTGGAAGAAATACTTTTATAACAGCCAAAAATTAATAGCACTGGCACATTAAAAATACGTGGAGGAGATGAGGGTTGGTTTTCCTGTTGTAGACATTGTACTCTAGTGCTCACAGAGGGGAAAAAAAAAGTATGTGAGAAGAACCATTACCCAAATTGACACATGCCCTCTGTCATCACTGTGGGAGGAGGGCTCTCTTCTTATTTTTATCACCCAGGATTGGATTTCCAGCCAGCAACTGTTGTGGTGATCACAAATCACTGTTGTGCTTGGAAATGTGGTTTTCCAGTGTCTTCCATTTCCTCTCTACATTTGTTCATAGATAACTTTTTAATAAGTAAAGAGGATAGACCAAGAAAATGGAAAATTAAAAAAATGTTATGAGGCAATGGCTACATCCATCTCAACAACAGAAAGGTCAGTATTTTTACATCTTGCAAATATTAATGATATGTTATAAGATGATAATGTGTGCCACGGGGTTGTTACTCATTGTCTGGAGTTCCTCACCATGTTATTTAATTGATCCATTAACTTTTAAGGATAAGGAAATTCAGAAGCAGGAAGTTTGCCATTGATGCCTCCTTAATTGTAAACATAAAAGACTTCCTTCATAACTTCCCTTCCATTCTCACATCCCAGAATTAGCCTTCAGGGTCCAATGAGTGTCTCTGGAATAGCATATCAGTGAGACCCAAACAGGACACTTAACTCCAGTACTAAAGGTTACAGGACTTCAAAAGCAGTCTTCAACTCTTTCTTCAGTGCTATTGGTGTTTTGTAAAGAGAGTCTGAGGTTTTGCTACTTGAAGCAGGACCTAAATAGGCCCAAACTGAATCATACACACAGAAAAACTACTGTGAATAATGGGAGATGATAAGAAGATTCGGGGAGCCCCTGTCCACATATCGGCTGATTACTCACTGAAACTAGGCTTTTTTGATCTCTTAAGTTGGTGATAGAACTTTATATAAAATCTATATCCAAGCTATATCTCTCTTGTCAAGCATATTTCCAAGTCACTTACTCAGTTGTCATCTTTATTCATGGCAAGATGTCCATTTTTGACAATTCATTGCTTTTCAGCATGAAAAGAGAACACCACTGCTTGAATATGGAGAAAGTTCCATTTTCAACACTTGAAGTAAATGATGGCATTTTTAAACTCATCAGTGAAGAAAAGGAGGTTTGCAAATTCTTACTTTCCTGCTGTTTCTACAAAGTGCATTACCTAAAGATTATGAATTCTAAAGATTATAGAAACCATGAAATTTTATCAGGGGACATCAAGAAAAAGGAACCATCCTTTCAAAAATTGTGCTCAGAGGCCTCAACAAATGACCAATGAATTACCGTCATTTATGAAATCCCAGGTTGCAGCATATGGTTAAGAGGCCAAGACGGGGTCCCAAGTACAATCAACTATTTCAAGGACACAGCACCTGTGTGTATGGGTGAGTGACTGCTTTGTCCTTCCGTAGCCCCCGTTCCAGTAATTGCACTGCTGGCTGACATAGGAAAGAAGCAGGCTCATTTGGCCCCTGTCTCTTCTAGTCAAATAGAGGGCTCCTTTTCAAACAAGTGACAAGTTGGTTGGGTATCTAATGTAGGCTGCACATTTATATTACTGTTGCAACAACACAGCTCCTGGCAAAGGAAACAAGATATTATTTCCTAGGCAAAATGCTGTGCTCTTTGTATCTATCTGGGGAAAAACTCACAGGAACTAAATAAAAGGGAAATAGCTAAGGATAAAAGAAATGTGGAAGCAAAACAGAACGTGTGATTGATCCATACCTGCAGGACATGCAGTTAGGTAAGGCACCAAATGGGCTCTGGATCTCAGAGGGGCTTTCATATCTTTCACATCTTCTGAGAGAATACTATTCTAGAATCATCTTTTTTATTTCTTCCAACAAATACCTTCTTTCTTGAAAGAAGATTGTAGAAAAAGAAAATAAATGAACATAGCATGGGAGATAAAAGAAAAGGAATAATCCCTCCCTAGTCTGCTTATTTGATAACTAGAGAAATATAGTTGGGGAAATACATGAATAAATGTAGATTTTAAAACAATGGATTTATTTATATTCACTGTTTGTGACTTTCAGTCTATTTTCTTTGTTTCTTTCTCCTCCATTCACTTTAAATGTCTGTGGTCAGCCAATTCTCTTCATATCACATCTGTCCACTCAGTAATTTATCCACACCCAAAAGTTGAACCACTGTAGATCAATGCCAGGGTTTCCCAAGCATTTTATGAGAAAGCTAGATAAAAAGTACTTTTGGCTGTGTGAGACAATCACCGTCCCTACAGAGTTATATGTACCAGATTCTGCTGTATGGAGTGAAAGCTGCCACAGATAATACATAAACTAACAAGTGTGACTTTGTTCCAATAAACCTTTACTTACAAAAGACATAATACATAAATCCGGTTTGCAGACTATAATAACACTTTTATCTTCAGTTCAGAACCTTCTATTATGACATTTGCATTCAAACTGACAGCCTGGCCACATGAGGCTCTTCCAATACTTTCCTCACTGAATCCTGCTTCCATGTTCTATACTTCAGCTTCTGGCATCATATCGTTTCCATCTCCAAGTCAGTGAGGGGGAAATTATCAGTGACTAATCTCAAACTTCAGCTGTTACCCCCAACTTCTGAAACACACGTGGATATTATTGGTGAACTACACATGCCAACCATTTGTATGCTTTGTACACTTGATATGAATCTCTGAATCAAGGTCAGCTCATGGGGTCTCAAATGGCTTACTGTATTCCATATCTCTTCTCCAAAGAAGCTTCTCCACTTCCGTCTGGTGCAGCTCCCTGCTAAAATACCTGGAAAAGCAGAAGAAGATGGGCCAAGTGCTTGGACCCCTGAACCCATGTGGGAAACCTGGATGAAGCTCCTGGCTCCTTGTTCCTGGCTTCGGTCTAGCTCAGCCCTGGCCATTGTGGCCATTTGAGTAGTGAATCAGCAGATGGAAGGCTTCCCTTTCTCTTTCTCTCCTCCCTCTCTGTAGCTCCACTTTTCAAATAAATAAGTAAATCTTTTAAAAATAGATACACATATAAACTTAGGTGCTAAATTCACTAATATTCATACAAAGTCTAAAATATTTTAATTAAATTTCTGTGTGAGGCAGATGCATACATGCCAGTTAAATTGCCCATGTTGCACATCAGAGTGCCTGGGTTTGATTCTCAGCTGTAGCTCTTGACTCCATCTTCCTACTAATGTAGCCCTTACGGCAGCACGTGATGGCTTAAGTAGTTGTATTTTCTGCATCCCTTCTGGAGACATTGATTGAGAACCCAGATCCTAGCTTTAACCTGGACCTGCCCTGGATGTAGTCAGTATTTGGAGAGAGAACCAGGAAATGGGTTCTCTCTCTCTCTCTCTCTCTCTTCCTCTCAAATAAATTATAAAGGAATATATATGGAATTCGGATTTATAAGAGGGATAATATAGAACCTACCTCACACAGTTATTAAGAATTAAATAAAATAACATTGGTTGGCATACAAATTCTTATCACTGTGGTTTATGCCACTCATAAATACAAATTTTTCACTTGCTTTTACTCTCACCAGAACAAACATATTTCTTTTCATCACTGCTCTATTGTAAACATAATGTGCTATCCTGACAAGGTCATTCTTTCACTTTATCAAAACATATTAACCAACTTTTAGGAAATATATTAGTAATTCTTTGCTGCCAGCATAATGACTTACCTTTTATTTAATTTTGTTTAACTTTGCTTTGGTTTCACAACTGAATATCTGTATTAAAGAAATGAAATAAGACTAAGTGACAACTTCACTGCCATGGTTACTGCATCATTATTCATAATATCTAAGAAGTGGAAATCACAGTATCCATCAACTTTGAATGGATAAAGAAACATGGTACAAATACACAGTAGAATATCATCACCATTATAAAAAAATGAGTCTTGTCATTTGTGACAACATGGATACAACTGGAGATCATTATTCAATCAGACACAGAAAGATTCGTACCACAGGATCTGATTCATGCGGAATTTAACTTTTATATTTACCCTTAATTCTCTTTTTATAAAAATCTGGTTTAGTAGTGTTCGGAAACAACTCTGAAGGGTAAAACTTTTGCTGAAGTTTATTAAAGTTTATTCTTTATCAGAGAAAATCAATTATATAAAATTCTGTTTGAATCTATCTAAACTACCTATTAAAAATATACAGCATATGTTAGAAAGCAATTTACCTAAAAGTATTTTATATTGGCTGGTGCTGTGGCATAACAGGTAAAGCCACCTCCTGAAGTGCCAGCATCTCATATGGATGCCGGCTACTCCACTTCTCCAGCTCTCTGTTATGGCCTGGGAAAGCAGCAGAAGATGGCCCAAGTCCTTGGGCTCCTGCACACATGTGGGAGACCTGTAAGAAGCTCCTGGCACCTGGCTTGATATAGGTACAGCTCTGGCCAGTTAGGGAGTGAACCAGCAAATGGAAGACATTCTCTCTTTGCTTCTGCTGCTCTGTAACTCTGCCTTTTAAATAAATAAATAAATCATTAAAATAAAGTTTTATAAAAGCTAGCTCGAATCATTCATAAGATAATGTGACTATAAATTTGGTATATAATCAATAGAAACCTCAAAGGGATTTATGATTTTTGATACTCCTGTGAGTATTCCTTCTATCATACCAGAATTTTTAAATGACTAATTAGTAACCATTAGACTTTCCTATAATAGAGTTTTATAAATCACTTCCTCATATTTGCACCTCCAAGAAAATTTATTTTTCACTTATCACCATCGTCTATAAATATGGTTGATTTGAAGGTTTCAGATTAATTTTCTAACTATCTTGGAAGGAACAACTTTGTGCTGTATAAACTAATGGGTAACAGCATCTGAGTTTTTGAAAAGCCTGCAACTATCACATGTACCACTTCTCTATTAAAATGGGATAATCTATTTGCTTGGTTTCTGAACACAGCCACAGCAACTACCTGAGTAGTTAATTAGTACAAGATAGTGTCAAAATTGAAGACTCCAGCAAAAAGGGGTATAGTGCTTCAGGGCCTTTCAAAATTTTCCTGTCCAAATTTTATAAGTGGGACATTAATCTTGGTTCTAGATTATTAACAGACTAAATTGCTACTGTAATACACATAAAATAAAACTATGAGGCATGAGGTGCAATATTTTATAAGTATAAGTGAATCAGTTAAAGTACTTTAAGAAGTTATGCCTCTTGGATTTAAAATGACTGTAGTTTATCAACACTGTATACAGTTTGTAAAAAGTTCATGATTTGTCTTAAGGTAATAAAATGATAAAAAGATGACCTTCTTTCTCATAAATTTCTTATTAATTTGTTGATGTTTATGATGTTAAAATATTTATCCATTTGGAAAATTAAGCAAGTGGAAAATTTCACAACTTAGACATGATGGAATTGTAATAATGATGTTTAAGTGGAACCTCAATGAATGAATGACAATATCTATTATTCCACTTATATCAAGTGAAGCATCTTGTGATATTAAGATAATGTGAAAATGTAGTATGATTCTACTCCTAATGCTTATAACACGTGCAAAAGATTAAATATTATAAATAACTTAGAAGGAATATATTATAACTGAGTGTAATAATTTGAAAATGTAATGACACATTACCATTTTTAACATTTATGAACTTAAAAAGGTATAAACCATATTATAAAATATTATATGTAATCTTGAACAAGAATTGAAGTAATGCAAAATGTTTTACCAAAGTTAATATTTTAAAATATAAAATATTAATGGAAATGAAGCAAGTATATACTAGTGATAATGACCAAGCATATCCAAAGACTCATAAGAACTTTCAAATCAACAGGATAGTTTTCCTCATGAGGAGAGAACTTATAGACCTGCCCAGGGTAGGAATCCATTGTGAGAGCAAAAGGTAGACTGAAGCAGAAAGGAAAAATAATCAATATTTATGAAGAACTCGCTGTGCTGTGACCCCTCTGCTATATAATTTACAAGACCATATAGTATCGTCAAAACAACCTGGGGAAGAAGGCACGATGCACCTTATTTTACATATGAGAAATCTGTAGTACAGATCAATTTAAAATAATAAAAATTTAAAAATACAGTAAGAAGGTAAGCTCAGGTCTTGGGACCATTTTTCCTACTGTCAATCATTCTATGTCTAGTCTCACTAAGGAGCTCAGGAAAGATGATTCGGAACTTGTCCAAGTACCACTCTGCACAGACAGAACCATGAATAGTCACTGAGCTTCATCAGAGTTGAATTTTCCATCAGTGGTTTTAGATTTAGGTGAAAAAACCATCTATATTGATGCCAGGCTGAGCTGGGATCCTTAGTTCCAAACTTCAAATCTATAATAGGATAATGCAATACTTAGAGGAGATGGATTTGTGAATGGGAGTTTTGAACACTTAACAATATTACATACTAGGAGCAGGCATTGTGGCACAGGGGGGTTAAACAGCCTTGCCAGCTGGCACTCCATATCAAAGCTCTGGTTTGAGTTCTGGCTGATTTGCTTCTGATCCAGTCTCCCCGCTAATGCACCTGGGAAGGCTGTGGATGATCCAAGTGCTTGGGCCCCTGCCACCCATGTGCGAGCTAGGTTGAGTTTCTGGCTCCCTTCTTCAGCCTGGCCCAGACCTGACTGTTGCAGCTGTTTGGTGAGTGAATCAGTAGATGGCAGTTTTTCTCTCTTAAATAAGTAAATCTTTAAAAATAATAAACAATTACAATAATTGATGGGGCCGGCACTGTGGCATAGCAGGTAAAGCTGCCACCTGCAGTGCTGGCATCCCATATGGGCGCCTGTTCAAGTCCTGACTGCCCCACTTCCGATCTAGCTCTCTGCTGTGGCCTGGGAAATAAGAAGAAGATGGCTCAAGTCCTTGGGTCCCTGCAACCAAATGGGAGACCCGGTAGAAGCTCCTGGCTCCTGGCTCCTGGCTCCTGGCTCCTGGCTCCTGGCTTCGGATCGGCGCAGCTCCGGCCATTGCGGCCATCTGGAGAGGGAACAAGTGGATGGAAGAAGACTCTCTCTCTCTTTCTGCCTCTCCTTCTCTCTCTCTGTAACTCTTTCAAGTAAATAAATAAAACCTTTTTTTTTAAAAAGAACAAATTAGCTAGGACTCAGATCAAACACTCTGATATGGATTGTGAACATCCAAACAGCAGCTTAACCGACTGTTCTGCATCACTCAACCCTCTCAAAATATTCTTTAAAGGAAAAATTCAGGGCATCTGGAGATATGTTTAATAAAATCTCTAATAAAAGGTAACAAAAAAAAGCCATGAGAACTTTGCTTAAAACTAGACATCAGGAAAGAGAAAGGTAAACTACTGTTTTCTTATAGGAAAGTTTATATTAAACCCATGATAATTAATTACTATATTACTAGCAAACAGAAAAATATAAGAATATAATAGAAGGCAATGACTCAACTAATATATAGGAGAACACAAAACACTATGAGCCATCTCTCTGTCAATTTTATGCTACTATAATATACTATCACTGACCAGGAAGCGGACAATGAACAAAAATGTCTTGGCACACAATTCTGAAGGCTCGGAAATCCCATACCAAGGTGCTGGCAGCTGGTGATGGCTTTTTTTATTGTGCCATCACATTCAAGAGTGAGAGAGGCCAAGATCAACACAGGTGTCCATAAACTAATGAATGAATAAAAAAATTGTATGCATACACAATGTAATATTATCCAGCCCTAAAAGAGAATGAAAGTGTGTCATTGGAAGCAAAATGAATAGAACTGGAGAACATTATGCTAGCTGAAGCAAATTTGCCCTTTTATAACTACACCAATTCCAGTCATGGCAGTAGATCCCACTTAAATGCCCCATATCTTAATATTGTCAAAATGGCAATTAAATGTTAATGTGAGTTTTAGAATGGAGACAAATTCAAACAGTAGCTATCCAAAAGCACATTCAGAAGAAATGATTGGGTATTAAAAAGTATTTGTAAATAGGATAAACATACAGAAGAAATCCAATAAAATTTCCATTTATTATCAGTGATTCTCAAACCTTTGACATTTGTGGGACACTTTTAGTGAGGGTTTATTTTATATAGTTATTTCAAATTTTGGTAATTTTATAAAATTTATAGTTTTTAATTACTAAAATATGCAGAATTCATTTTTCCATTGAAAATGAGGATGACATTGGAAAGGCTTTTCTGAAATTATTTCTTAATTAAAGCAGAATCCCTATAGTCAAATATTGGGTTCCACATCTTATTGGTTTGTTTATTCTTTTTTTTTTTTTTTTTTTTTGACAGGCAGAGTGGACAGTGAGAGAGAGAGACAGAGAGAAAGGTCTTTCACCCTCCAGTGGCCACCGCGGCCAGCACACCGCGCTGAATCGAAGGCAGGAGCCAGGTGCTTCTCCTGGTCTCCCATGGGGTGCAGGACCCAAGCACTTGGGCCATCCTCCACTGCACTCCCTGGCCACAGCAGAGAGCTGGCCTGGAAGAGGGGTAACCGAGACAGAATCCGGCACCCCAGCTGGGACTAGAACCCGGTGTGCCGGCGCTGCAAGGCAGAGGATTAGCCTGTTGAGCCTCGGCGCCGGCCTGTTTATTCTTTGTCAGAAGATTCTTACCATTGTGAGTTTTTAAGAAAAATATCAAGTTTCTGTGTAGTAGCAAATCCTTTCTTATATTTGTACCAGATGTGAATACTATATTTATGAAAATTATTTGTAGCTGAAGATCCCTTTTAGTACACAAAATGAAACCAAGATAATGGTTGCTGAATATGTTTAGAAACTATATCCAAATACATAACATATTCAAAAGTTGAATGTTTAAATATTACAAGTTGGGAGATGGTGGCAAAGCACTGTAAACCAACTATTCAGTTACATTTGACTGTGGGAATTATTACTTTAAGAAATATGCCATCAATTTGCTTTTCCAAGAGGTGAATTCATGATCAAGGACTGAGAAAGATTATTAACGAAGAACTGTCTCTATCAATTGGAGTTATCAGATTTCCCTCCAACCAATTCTAACGTTGTAGTTTTTAAGCCTTGAAATAAAAAGGCCAAATTATTCAAGATACCGAATTGTTCTTAAGACACAGTTTAAACTTAGTCATTGACCTGTAGAAATGGCCTTTGCAACTTTCTTTACAATTCTTTGCTCTGAAAAAGTATAAAGGAAGTTTGTTCTTACGCTGCAACAGCTACCTAAGCATGCCTCTCGACATATGTCCTTCACACAGATTTCTGAGAATAAATTGAAACTACCCATGAGCCACAACTACAATTTAACCGTAAGACAGAGAATTCTTCAAACTTCTAAGGATGTATAATTGGAAAAATAAATACCTCAACCTACAAAGCTGTCTTCACACCTGCCTGAGTCCAAAGTTAGCAGACATTGCACATGAACATGAGGGGTTCCCAGTGCCCAGTGGCTCGAAAGACAGAACACAGATGCAGTCATCCACAAGGAGAAAGTTCTACACTGAGGGAGGGAATGCTGAAATCCTGCTGACCTGTTGGAGATGGGCAAAGCATCCATAACAATTTTTTAATATATTTAATTTTTGTTTACTTAAAGGCAGAGCTATAGAGAAAGGAGGAGAAACAGAAAGACAGATAGACACACAGAGAGAGAGAGAGAGAGAGAAGGAGGGAGGGAGAGGGGGAGAGAGAGAGAGATATTCCATGCGCTGGTTCACTCTTCAAACGGCCACAATGGCCAGAACCAGGCCATACCCAAACCAAGAGCCAGGATTAAGGTTCATCCAGGTCTTCCACATGGGAGCAGGGACCCAAGCACTTGGGCCATCTTCTGCTGCTTTCCCAAGCACATTAACAGGAGCTATATCAAAAGTGGAGCAGCCAGATCTCAAACTAGAGGCTTAACTGCTATGTCACAATGCTAGCCCCTAAAGGTTTTTTCAATATTTGTTGCCTTTTATTTTGAAACTGAAATAGTAGAATGAAGTGGTTTGTCACAGGCAAGAAAAGTGGAGTGTTTGTCCATCACAGAAGCAGACTCCAAAAGTCCAAATCAGGTGCCCCATCCTCCCCAGACATGTACAGAACAGACTCAAGGCTGGGAAGGGGGTTACAGTCAACTTCAGGGTGGAGATGGCTGGCAGATTTCCGGTAATGTATAGTTTTCAAAGTTGTCACAATTGCAGAGTAAGGTAGCATTTGTTTTTTTTTAAACAGTCACTAGCAGGAGCCTTTAGCCCTTCCACTGTCCACATCCATAAAATAAACTTGTCACTCTCCTGAGACAGCAATGGTTCAGGACTGCACACTCTAGGTAAATTATGGAAAACAATTTTAGGAAACCATTTACAAGAAATATTAATGAAAACTGTTAAATGGAACTAATACTTTCAAATCTAAGAGGCAAAAACCTCAACAGAAAAATGGAGAAAGGACAAGTTATATTCTCAAAGACAACCACTAATGCTTCATAATCTTATTAAAATAGTCAAATTCACTAATAATCTAAGATA
This sequence comes from Oryctolagus cuniculus, assembly GCF_964237555.1. Lineage (NCBI taxonomy): Eukaryota > Metazoa > Chordata > Mammalia > Lagomorpha > Leporidae > Oryctolagus > Oryctolagus cuniculus. The sequence goes on from NC_091435.1 coordinate 38,812,311, forward strand.
TTTTGTATTTATTATAAACTATAATTTTAGTTGCTAAAACAGCAAAGATTATGGAAGCAACACTCCGTATTGTTAAGGGTGGATTTATAATTCCTACCAAGAACTATAATGTATTGTATGTTAAATGACTTTAAACATTCTTTAATTGGAGCTGAGTAATTCTAATTGCTAGAAACATATTCTATGGGGGGAAAATGAGATTAGTTTACAGATCTCTATAGCAATTTGTTTATTGTAGTGACAGAAAATGTAAAAAGAAATGAATGATACAAGTAAAAAAAGAAATTGATAAATTCTAGTAAAAAATTTGTTAGATATTTTAAGTGGTTTAATTTAAATGATGGTTTAATTTTTTATTTTTTCCTTTTATATCTGTATTAAGAATAAAATTTTGGCAATGTGACAAGTAAAGTAAGAATTATACAAAAATAACAATTTACTAATCTTCTCTTATTGCTTTGTTCCATTTGGGGAAATTAGCTTTTAGTTTTTTAACCCAATTAGAAAACAATCAAGTGCTTTTCTTTATGAAGAGGCAGTTATTCGATGGCATAACTGTCCAAAAGCATTTAGACGGGTTTTACAGAGTTTTCCACTTTAAAATTGCAAATTACATCGTTTGTGCTGTAATGAAAATAAATATTGTTGAAGTGATCACAATGCATATATAATAAAAGTTAAATATTATATATAATGCATTTACAAATTTAAAAGCTTCTTAAACTCATCTTTCTGGGTTTATTCTGAAGTAAACTGAACTCCCCTAACTTTAATAAATGTAAAAAGGTTCCAAGAATTTGTCAGAAAAGACCATGATTAAAATAATTAAAACAGAAATGTTCTGTACATAATACTAAAACAGTAAGGGGTTTTATTAATATCTTTATGAAGGCATTGCATTAGCAAGGTATTTAAGGAGTTCTTACTTAACAACACATTTTAAAACAAGATTTTTCTTTTTAACTGACATTAGAAGAAACAATTATAATAATTACTTAGTCACTTAGAGCAATTTGCAAATGTTAGATTTGATTGTATCATGACAGACTGTGTGGTTTGCTGCCACAATGAACTCACACTTCACCACTGCAAGAGGAATAAGAATTCACGTTGAAACTGGACAGGGATTGTTATAGTTCACATTTCCGTAACATGAGTTGAAAATCTAATTGACATTTGCTGGATTGCATATATATATAGCTCTCCTGTAAATGGCAACTTCACAAGCTGTCTCCAACGGTGCTCATTTAAATTGAAATATCTCAGGGATCATGTTATTCACCCAGCACAGCATCTTCTGTTTGTCTAAAATCATTGTTCCTTGCCATAGTTAAAAACTCATTACAAAATGATGTTTTAATTAGCCTTTAGACAATAGTAGATTTGATGAAGAAAGGAATTGGTTACTTTTATTTCAAAGAAAACTATCAAAATGTAAACATCCAAGAAAGACTCACAAGAGCAATAATAAGAACTTTAATAATTTTATTCTAAAAGTTAAGACTCTGATAACAAAAAACAATGAAAAAAGGAAACTCAAATCTTCCTTCTGGTCACCCCCAATATTCACTGATAAAAATGAATTGTTTGCATAAAACTGAAGTGTAAGAACTTTATGATCTTCACTGAGAGGCAAATTATGCCATGTTGGAATAGATATCAAAATTAATTACAGAATAATTTCAAAATAAGATACAGATGCTTAAAATAATTTTTGTGTATGCATTGTTGAAGTGTTTGCAAGCAAAAGGAGAGACAAGACACAGGAACCCTTCCTCTGAAGAATGCAAGTGGACAAAACCCAGCATGCCTCTTTGATTGACAAGGGTTACAGCAGCCATTTTTATAGCACATGCACATGCTCATGTAGCTCTAGCCTTACTTGTGACGTTACTTGATAATCTTCAGCACATGATTGTCAGGACGTGGTGGGCAGCCTTGTGACTTGCTTTACTAGACAAGCAAGTCTGGGAAAGTGGCTGCATGTCCTCATGGGAGCCAACATTCCTATGAAAATTCAATGCTTTTCTCGCTGGTAGGTCATTCAGTATCCTTAATCTTCCATCCCTGCGGCCTTACCCTGCGTCCAGGAAGAGTGTGTCCTCAACTGAGAGTGCTTTGGCAGGAGTTGTTCCCACAGTGCATAGCAGAAATAAAGTAAAAAGTTGCATATTTTTGTTGCTCTAAAATAATAGTGCATTAAGCTCTAGTTCCTAATATCTTTTTAATCATAGTTGCGCTTAAGCTTACAGTAAATTTTTATGTTTTGTGGAAGAATAAAATCATGAAAATTTTTTGTTGTTCTTCAATAAGGTAGGAGAAGGCTCCTTCTTCCTCTACCCTTAAAGAATTTCCTTGAAAATATACTATACCTCCTTATAAGCCCAACCTTTAATATTTACAATGGAACCCTGTGACCCTTCAGACCATGAACTCACAACTCCATAGCCTTCCCTTAGGTGTACAAGGTTCTACCAAAGGCACATCAGTATGAACTGAGAGAAGTTTTTCTTCTATGTTCCTGAGGAAATTTGCATGAGATTTAGTATAAACTGCTTAGTCCCAGAAAACTGCCTGCATGTTTGTATTCTGATTTTCTTATTCAATAACAAATTGTGTGTTCTCTCCCTTATATGCATATATATATAGAAGTCTTTCTGTCCCCAGAGGTTTTTATTTCAATTAGCGGCCAGATTAATTTTTATTTTGAATTTCTTCTAAGAAATACTTTGTAATAAAAATAGCTTTGTTTTAAACTTTGTTTAAAAGATAACTTTGTTTTAAAATAACTCTCAAGCTGGATTCTGCCCTGTGGCATAGTAGACTAAGCCAACTATGCAGCACCGGCATACCATATGGGCCCCTGTTCTAGTCCCGAAGCTCCTCTTCTCATCCAGCTCTCTGCTATGGCCTGGGAAAGGAGTGGCAGATGGACCAAGTGCTTGGGCCTCTGCACACATTGGAGACCCATAAGAAGCTCCTGGCTCCTGGCTTCTGTTCAGTTCAGCTCTGGCCATTGCAGCCATTTGGGGAGTGAACCCACAGATGCAAGACCTCTCTTGTGTCTCTCCCTCTCTGTGTCTATAAACCTACCTCTGAAATAAATAAATAAAATCTTAAAAAAACTCTCAAGCAAAAACAAATATTTGACTTCATAAATTGTTGCAAGAGTATTAGTAGAGATTTAAAGAATTTATTTGACAACAAAAATAAGAAATTAAGAAAATACTTATTTAAAGTTACTGAGTCACCAAATGCAGGTATAATCAAGATTTATATTATGTAGCAAAAGACAAAAAAAAGTTTGAGTTATTTTCATATTTTAATCAGTATGTATGCTATTATTTCAATAATTTAACTTACAGTGCTACAGATGAGTTTTGAGAGAGAAATGAGAAATGTATCAACCACACATTTTGAATGGTTATTTCTAAATGGCAAATTTCTATATTTAAAATGGGGATTTTCTAAACATTGAAGTCAGTAGATATAGGTATGTGATAGACAAGTAGAAGAAAATGGTGTTCTTCTATGAAAAAAATATACATTATTTGTAGAACACCCCAACTGATTACTGATTCTGATTCCATAGGAGCTCTAGGCCTTTCACTGTTTAGTTATTTTATGCATTGGTTCTTTGTAAATAACTGATAGCAATGCAAAATAATTCTAATCTAGAGATGGAGAAATAAATTCCGTTAGGGAAAGAGTCATTGATTTCCTTCCCTTATGGTGAAAGAGACAGTTTAGTGTCATTTACACATTCATTTCAATATTCTCGATTTATAGATGTGTCTGTTCTTTGAATTTGTCTTTGAAACAATTGTAACACCTGCTTGATTCACACTAAAAAATAAATCCTAAAAAAATTTTACCACATATTTACATAAATGGAGAAAGAGGTTGAAGGTGAAAAGTGTTAGGGTATTTACCAAAGTAGCTCATTAACCTTGTGGAAAACCAATATCTGAAAAGAACTTAAAAAAACACACATACACAGAGTTGTAATGCTGTTATTTTCATTGGTATTTCTTGTTCACCATGTTCTTTTAGATATCTTTAAATATACCAATTTCTTAACGATTTTATATTTTTTATTTGAAAGATGAGGATGTGAAATGATACAGTGAAAGAGAACTGTCATCCATTAGCTCTTTCCCCAAATGCCCATAATAGGCAGGTGGGCCAAGACTAGGAACTCAATTCAGGTCTCCAACACAGGGTGGCATGCACTCAACTACTTGAGCCGTTATCACTACCTCCCAGGGTATGCATCAGCAAGAAGCTAGAGTAAGGAGTCAGAACTAAGAATTGAAATGAGGTTTTCTAATATAGGATCTGCTAGGACAAATGCCCACTTTCTTCACCCATATTTTGATACTAAACTCAGTAGAGACAGAGAAAGAACGATAGAAAATGAGAAAAATAAATAAACACATGGCATATGTCCTTCATCCTTAGCTTTTTTGATAACCCTGCTTTCATAATATCATATTATGTCTCATGAAACTTATGTGACAGTATTATCTGGGGCCATAAAGGAATGAAATATGAAAGAAAAAGTTCACCTAAAATATCTGCTTATTCTTGGGGCCAATGCTGTGGCATAGTAAGCTAAGCCTCCACCTGTGGCACCAGCATCCCATATGGGCACTGGTTTGTGTCTTCGTTGCTCCTCCTCTGATCCAACTCTCTGCTATGGCCTGGGAAAGCAGTAGAACACGGACCAATTGCTTGGGCCCCTGCACTTACGTGGGAGACCCAGAAGAAGCTCCTGGCTCCTGGCTTCAGATCAGCACAGCTCTGCGCCTTGCAGCCATTTGGGAAGTGAACCAGCAGAGGTTAGACCTTTCTCTCTGTCTGCAACTCTGTTAAATAAATAAATAAAATCTTTTTAAAAATCTGCTTTCTCTGTAATAGACTCTTCAATTTTTGCTGTTTCAATAAATAACTTCTGCATATTTGTCTTCTTCTTATCTTTCTTCTTTAAGTGATAGGACTGAATTTTTTTCTGACTTTATTGAATTTCAGTTGAAAAATAAAATTGTTTATATTTAAGGTGCACAATACTATGATTTTGTGTGCTCATATACTATGGGGAAATTACCACAATCAAATTAGTTGATGCATCCAACACTTCTCACAGTTACAGTTGTGTGTGTGTGTGTGTGTGTGTGTGTGGTGACATATCAACAAAATGACTTGTATAAGAATGCTCATCACAGAGGCATACATTGCACCTTAGTAGGTAAAGCCACTGCCTGCCTTGCTGGCGTCCCATATGGGATCCAGTTCATTTCCCAGCTGCTCTATTTCTGATCAAGTTCCCTACTAATGGCCTGGGAAAAGCAGATTATGCAAGTGTCTGGGACCCTGCCACCCACGTGGGAGACCGAGGTGAAGCCCTGGCTCCTGGCTTCAGCCTGGTCCGTGCTGGCTGTTGGGACCACCCTGGGAGTGAAGCAACAGGTAGTCAATCTTTTCGTATCTCTCATAACTCTGACTTTCAAATAAACAAATCAATCTTAAAAAAAATGTCCATTGCAGCATTATTCATAGTAGGCAAAAGTGAAAATGGTTCTGATACTTAACAACAGAAGCATGAATAAGTACTCATAAAAATAAATGACATATAAGTGCCAAATAATGGATAAAATGTCAAAAACAGGATGTATGTGTGACATAATGGTCAAATCCCTTCTTGTGCCCACATCTCATATTGGAAGGCCTAGTTCAAGTCGCAGCTCTTCTGCTTTTGATCAACCTCTCACTAATGTGCAACCTGGGTGGCAACAGATGATGTCTCAAGTACTTGGGTCCCTGTTGCACAGGTGGGAGACCCAGATAGAGTTCTAGGATCCTGGCTTCAATCTAGTCCAGCCCTATACATGGGCATCTAGGGAGTGAACCAGAGGATGGAAAATTTTTCTCCATTCTCTCTCTCTTTCATTAAAAATGAGAATAAATATATATTTAATAAATATTTATTTACTCAGCATTATATTAAATGAAAGATGTTCATACACCAAAAAACACCTACTATATGATGTCATTCATAGGATGCTTGAGAACAGTAAGAAGTACTCAATGATGAGAAGAGAGGTTTCCAGATAGAGGTACTAAGGGCATGATGGAATTTTATAGAATGACTGAAATTTCTGGGACCTGCATGTGGCATAGTGGGCTAAGCCTCCCCTTGCATTGCCAGCATCCCATATGGGTACTGCTTCATGTCTTGGATGCTCATCTTCTGATCCAAGTCTCTGCTAACGCCCTGGGAAAGCAGTGCTAGATGGCCCAAGTGCTTGAGCCCATGCACCCACTGGGAGACCTGAAAGAAGCTCCTGGCTCCTGGCTTCGGACTGGCTTACCTCCAGCCATTACTGCCACTTGGGGAGTGAAGCACGGATGGAAAACCTTTTCTCTGTCTCTTCCTCTCTCTCTGTAACTCAACCTCTCAAATACGCAAATAAATAATCTTTTAAAAAATGATTGTAATTTTTATATATTGATATGAATTAGGTTTTCAAAAGTTTATGCTTTTAAATATGGTCATTGAATGGAATACTTAAAATTTATATATTGTGTTGTATATAAATTATACCTCAAAAAGTAAGTGTAACAAGCCATTGAACTCTAATAACATTCATGAGCATGTGCTAAGGAGTAAGAGATATTAATGTCTGCAATTTACTTTGAAAGCATAAAGAAAATATTGTTGGACAGAAGGATATGTGAATGCAAAGATACATGATCATGATATGTAAAATAGAGATTCCAGAATTTAACTGATGTGTATTTATAAGTCAATTGTGTATATTTGAATGGTTTCACAAATAATAATATAGGAATAGCAATAGGCATGCAAATACCAATGGACATGTAAGCAGTTGTAATTATCAGTGTAATTATTTGTTGGATGGACAATCAATGACAAGATTTTGATATAAGACAAATGAAGTGCTTGTATTGATTTTATCCCCTGGTGTCTTTTATCTCTTCGTCCTTTTCACCAAGTTTGGCATACTTCTCAGTATCCTCTACAACTAGATTTGGACTAAAAAAAAAATATAAGTGGAAATTGAAAGTATCACCTCAGACCTTAAACACCTCAATTCATTTCTCTAACTTCGATTCTTCTTTGTTTTGAGCTGTAACACAGATGTCTCAGTGCTCTACCTCCAACCAGTAAGACTCAGGCAACAACCTAGAGAAGAGGCTGAAAATTTAGGGCTTAAATCTTGTGATCCAGAGCCTGCTTTGTAAATAAAATGTTACTTCACCACACACACACTCACACACACACACACACATCTACTCATTCAAGCATCATTAGTGGCTATTTGCACACTGCAATGACAGAGTTGCATAGCTGAGTCAAAGCTAATATGACCCTAAAAGGCTGTAAAGTTTCTTTTTAGGCAGTTTACCAAAAACAAACAAAAATGTAGACCCTCATTGTAGAGCAAGTACATAGTTAAATTCAGGGCCCCTGAATGAGCTCTTGGAAAAGAGTCATGGCATCACATTAGACTAACTAGACTTGTTTCTAACAAAATAACTAAATAAAACAGAAGCACTTCTATTTAGCTGTTATTTGCTTTGTTTCTTCATTTGTTGTTGTCATTGTTATCATTTTATTGCTTTTCATATTTTTATTTCCTTTCCACAGGACATGAACCATTATTTTAACAGTTACAAGCAACATTGTCACAGCCTTTTTATTGCTTTACAGCATTTTATTGGATCAGTATCATCTTCCCTGTTGTCAACACATAAACTAATTTTAGAGTCTTCTTGTTAAAAAATAAGCACCTTGTTCCCAGGAAGCAGTATTTTCTAGTATTTGCTATTTTGAAGCTGAAGAAAAATGATTGTCCAGATGGTTTCCTCCATTGGCTTTTGACATGTCAACCAAAAAAAATGTTGGATCTCTTCACAATCCCAAAAGATATTTGTTTTTACCACTTGATTTTTCAAATACTTTTCATCAGTGACAATAAATGTCAATGTCTGTCCGCTTTAAGGGGGACCCAGTCAATGTCTGATAAGCCATCTCAGGGTGCATTTTTTTCTTTTATACAAGAGCTATGATGATAGTCCTGCCTAGAGAAAATCTATTCCTTATGTTTTTTTTTTTTAACTTTTATTTAATGCATATAAATTTCCAAAGTACGACTTATGGATTACAATGGCTTCCCCCCAATACCGTCCCTCCCACCCACAACCCTCCCCCTTCCCACTCCCTCTCCCCTTCCATTCACATCAAGATTCATTTTCGATTATCTTAATATACAGAAGATCAGCTTAGTATACATTAAGTATGGATTTCAACAGTTTGCTCCCACACAGAAACATAAAGTGAAAAATAATAGATGATTTTTTTTAAATGATGATGAAATCAGATCAGACCTATTGTCATGTTTAATCCCAGTGAGAGTCAAGTTGGGAATTGATAATTTCTTTTTTTTTTTTTTTACAGAGGATCAGTTTAGTATGCATTAAGTAAGGATTTCAACAGTTTGCACCCCCATAGAAACACAAAGTGAAATATATTGTTTGAGTACTCGTTATAGCATTAAATCTCAATGTACAGCACATTAAGGATAGAGATCCTACATGAGGAGTAAGTGCACAGTGACTCCTGTTGTTGACTTTACCAATTGACACTCCTGTCTATGGCATCAGTAATCTCCCTATGCTCCAGTCATGAGTTTCCAAGGCTATGGAAGCCCTCTGAGTTCTCCGACTCTTATCTTGTTTAGACAAGGTCATAGTCAAAGTGGAGGTTCTCTCCTCCCTTCAGAGAAAGGTACCTCCTTCTTTGATGACCTGTTCTTTCCACTGGGATCTCACTCGCAGAGATCTTTTGCCAGAGTGTCTTGGCTTTCCATGCCTGAAATACTCTCATGAGCTTTTCAGCCAGCTCCGAATGCCTTTAGGGCTGATTCTGAGGCCAGAGTGCTATTTAGGACATCTGCCATTCTATGAGTCTGCTGAGTATCTCACTTCCCATGTTGGATCACTCTCCCCTTTATTTACTCCATCAGTTAGCGTTAGCAGGTACTAGACTTGTCTATGTGCTCCCTTTGACTCCCAGTCCCTTCACCATGACCAACTGTGAACTGAAACTGATCACCTGGAACAGTGAGATGGCATTGGTACATGCCACCTCGATGGGATTGAATTGGAATCCCCTGGTATGCTTCCAACTCCACCACTTGGGGCAAGTCAGCCTGAGCATGTCCCAAATTATACATCTCTTCCCTCTCCCATTCCCACCACCATGTTCAACAGGGATCACATTTCAGTTAATTTTCAACACTTAAGAATAACTGTGCATCAATTACAGATCTAAACCAGTCATATTAAGTAGAACAGATAAAAAAACTACTAAGAGGGATAATGTTGGTCAAGCCACTATGGAAGTCAGTCTGGAGATTCCTCAGAAACCTGAAGATAACCCTACCGTTCGACCCAGCCATCCCACTCCTTGGAATTTACCCAAAGGAATTTAAATTGGCAAACAAAAAAGAGGTCTGCACCCTAATGTTTATTGCAGCTCAATTCACAATAGCTAAGACCTGGAACCAACCTAAATGCCCATCAACGATAGACTGGATAAAGAAATTATGGGGTATGTACTCTTTAGAATACTATACCGCAGTAAGAAACAACGAAATCCAGTCATTTGCAACAAAATGGAGGAATCTGGAACACATCATGCTGAGTGAAATAAGCCAGTCCCAAAGGGACAAATACCATATGTTCTCCCTGATCGGTGACGACTGACTGAACACCAAGAGGGAAACCTGTTGGAGTGAGGTGGACACTATGGGAAATGGTGGCTTGATCAGCATAGCCCTGACTGTTAATGAACAACTAAATACATTATTCCTTATGTTTTAAAGACATTTTAAAGACTGTTTTAAAAGACATCCACACTGCTATAAATAACTGCAAGATGTGCATCTAGGGTAGGCTCTAGAATTGGAACCTGAACATCTGTGGCAAAGTCCAGGCCCAGCACCTGTGCTGATGAACTCCCTCACCTTATTCCTCTTTGGGCTTCAGGGCTCTGATATACATAAGACGGAATCAAATTTCCAGGTGATCTCCAAAGACTCTCTGAGCTTTAAAATCTCCATGATTTAGAATTGCAGGATAAATGCCAATGGATAAATCCTTCGTTTTTCTCTGTATATTTTGCCATTTTACTCTATATGTTTTATAGTTCCTTAGAAGATAATTCACCCAACAGACTGATTTTAAAGCATGAGAGCTATTCTGACCTTCACGCCATGTTATATTCATCTTTAACCGTCATCTTTTCCTATCTTCACCAACCAGCAGTGAAAGGAGCATCAAGAGATTTCAATAAGTACATATTCCAATCTTGTACTTTTAAAGGTATTGCCCACACATCAACTAGAGTTATCCATTTCAAATACAAAACTAGCAGTGGACATTTAGTCTAGCTGTTCAGATGCTGCATCAAGGGGCAGGCATTTTGGAGCAGTGATTAAGACACTTGGGATGACTGCATCCCACATCATGATGCCTAATTTTGAGTCCTTGTGAGAGAAATGGATTGCATCAGTATTCAATTTTGGCCTGATAATGTCACAGCTGTTGTGGGCATTTGGGGAATGAACAAGGGGTGGGAACTCTGTATCGCTCTCTTCACCTTTCAAATATTCGTTTTAAATATATAAAGTTGGACCATGTCATTCCTCTACTTAAAATTTCCCATAGATGCCACATTAAGAATAAAAGCCAAGGTGATTACTATGTGAATAAGTGTGCTCTAAAAGGCCTTAGGAAATCTATCCCCAACTGGTAATACCATGCCCCTCCCCCACTCATTCTGCTTCTGTCTAATCCTCATTGAACATAATTGCCCCAGGAATTTGTGCTACAGTTTATTGCCCTTCAGAAATCCACAGCCCAACTTTTTCACTTCGTTCACAGCTTTTCTCAGTCTTCAGCCATTCTTAACCACTTATTTTAAATTTTAACGTTTCTTTGATACTGATGCCACGTTTTCAGTCCAGATGACCACTCTGTGTCTTTCCTTCATAGTAATCGTCTTGTTACACATATTGTGTAGAATAACTCTTTTTGTTCTTTATTATCCACTTTGTCTCACTTTAAGCTTCTCAAAAACAGAAAAATTTTTCACCTTAGTTCCTTGATGTATTTCAAACACTTATCCAACAGAAAATAGGCACTCTGTAATATTCGTCAAAAGATTGGAAAGGATGAAATAAATGACTGATTTAATGAATCTCTGATTCTTTCTTTTAATATCCCCCAAAGATATTCTGACTCTGTCCCTTTACTATGGTTGTAGATTATCACAATGAAAAAATGTTTGCAAGCCAGCATCATTGCAAAAGTATCCCTAAATCATCAACTTGAACATAAGCACCAGCTTACTCAACAAAAATTCCAAATGTGCAGATAAATATATACAAATCATTTTTGTGTAATATGTTGTTAAATACTAAAGGCAACACAAGAAAGATATATTCTTGCTATCATATTTCTAAATTCCTTAATAAAACAATTAAATATTGTGAAAGAAGAAATAGCAAAATGAAGGTTAGGGGAAGACTGAGTGTGGTTCTACCTTGCCTTTAGACTCTGACTTGGAATGCTGATGCTATAAAGTTCACTTTTTAAAAAATACATTGGCAGCACATACTTAGTGCCTAGAAGTATAAAGCATAAGGGAAAATGAGCTGGAAGGATGGTAATAGTCGCAATATCCTAATGCACTATTTCATAGTCTTCTGTTTGTATGAAAAAAACCACTGCTCAGAACTGAGATCATCCCTTTATTATAAGAAACAATTATTTCGCCAGTGTCAAAAACAGCTGATACCACCTACTCCACTTGAACTTCTCCTTTGGCCAGATCACATGTGTTTCTAGTTGTTTGCCATATTTGCCATTTCCAGTTCAAATGGCATTTATGAAAGTCCTTCTATTGCTTTATAAAACTTTTATTTGCACATTACTCTTGTTTCCCCAAATCATTGCGGTTAGCTTTCTAAAAGCTTTTATCAAAGGAAAACATTTATTGAGCAAGTGCAAGGCTTTAAAGCAGTTAATACACTATTATTTTTAAAGTGTTTTGCTGCTTTTACTGTTATAGTGTGTACTGTTTTGACTTCTTGGTTATGTTAATACGAAAACTCTCTAAAGTCTAACACTCACAAAGCACACCATTGTTGAACCCACTGCAACCCATGCATTTACTCATAGCAATAAATCCAATCACATTACTCCAGTTATGGCAGATTTAAGTTCAGTCACTATCAGTCAGTACATTGACTTTAAAATTTGGCTCAGAGTTTTTCATTACCTCTGTGGAACTTCCCTTTCATTCCTATCAGAATTGGTCTCCATTTATACGTCCCCTCAGTCCTTACTTTCTAATAATAAATCTCAAATTCATCAACCCCCTTGTCAGGTCTCTCATCCATGGGCAACAGAGCATTCACCTGTTATGCCCCTGAGCTGTGGAATTCCCTGAACTGAACACTCTTCTCCAAATCCCCTGAGGTTTATAAATCCCTTTTGGAGTCTCACTTATTAAAATTTGCTTTTAATATTTGATCTGCCAGTGACACATGCTGTAGGCTTGGCTGTTATAAAAAAATAAGCTGAAGAAGAAAAAGGAAAGAAGTTTTATTTTCCTTATCACTTATAATAAAAGGACTTAAATTTCCTTTTTTGCTTTGTTGCTTTTTATAATTTTCATCATTCTTTTCTCGCTTTCATGACTAGCAGAACAATCACCCAGTAGGTCTGAGTCACTAACAGAGATTTAAAGATTCTGTGTGTTAGAGGATTATAAATAAACTAGTCACAATATCACTAATTACTCTGCAGTCCAGAGATTAGTATGGATTTTCTTAGGAGAAAACGTAGAGTCTAGAGAAAAGCAGTCACTTCCTTGTCACTACCCTCCTCTCTCAGGCAGCAACTTTCTCATCTATTTTTATTTGAATTAATAAATATTCTGGCTTAACAATCACTCATTTGTTGGAAGAGAACATCACAGCAGGGTTACAACAGGTAATGTTAACATATTGTATATTTTCTATTTAAAAAACTCTAGAAGATGGAGTTCTGAATGCTTTCATTATAAGTTAAATTAAATACTTGAAAAGATAAATATATTTACCATGACTGGATAATATACAATATGTATACATAGTAATTACAATAATACATGTAACGAAAGATCACACAGTATAGTATAAAAACAACAATTGTTAATGCCTGTTAAATTTTTTTTAATTTATTAACCATTTATTTATTTATTTATTTGACAGACAGAGTGGACAGTGAGAGAGAGAGACAGAGAGAAAGGTATTCCTTTGCCGTTGGTTCACCCTCCAATGGCTGCCGCGGCCGGCGCACCACACTGATCCGATGGCAGGAGCCAGGTGCTTCTCCTGGTCTCCCATGGGGTGCAGGGCCCAAGTACTTGGGCCATCCTCCACTGCACTCCCAGGCCACAGCAGAGAGCTGGCCTGGAAGAGGGGCAACCGGGACAGAATCCAGCGCCCCGACCGGGACTAGAACCCAGTGTGCCAGCGCCGCAAGGTGGAGGATTAGCCTAGTGAGCCGCGGCGCCGGCCAATTTATTAACCATTTTAAAATAGTGATTTTTGCAAAGCTCTCTGATCCCTACTTTCACAGTTGTCTTTAAAGGCACTAGGTAGCTAAGTAAGACTAATTTGCTTGTAGCATCATTGGTCATTCTGTGACCACTTGCCATGGTTAAGATGCCTGTGTCCCACACTGAAGTGCCAAGTTTTCCTTCCTGACTCGAGCTCCCCACTCCAGTTTGCTGCTAGTGTAGAGTCTCGGAGGCCTTGGTCATGGCCAGCCCTGGGAAGGCAGGACATTTGGAGAGTAAGTCAACCAGTGGGAGCTCTCTTTGTCTGTGCATGTCAAATACATTAAACATATTATACATAACAGATAAAATGCATCTAATGGCACTTATTGTTTCTTTATTGTCACAAAGAAAATTGAATTGATGTAACTGAAAACAATTGCATCAAACCCCAGACATTGAGAGCCCTATTCCAAAGTGGCCTTTACCCAGGATTTGGCAATATTCAAAGAATGTCACTTATTGTTTCATTCTCTTTGATATATGTCCAGTGCTGTGCACACAGTAGGGGGTTCAAATCTTTGTGGAACATCAAGTCAATTACTTTCATCACAGCACTTTAATTTTTATTTCCATTCCACTTTTCAAAGGATCTGGTTAGCACTCTGTTTCCCTACTCATTAGAGTACACAGCTTTCTCTGTCACCCTTGTCTCTCTCCCACAGCTGTTAATCAGGCTATTGATTAGGACCCAGAAGACTCACTGACAGCCCAGAAAGGGCATGATATCCCAGCACAGTTTCCCTCTAAGTGCTTAATGTTCTTTAAACTCCTTATTCAATTATATGGCACAAGCTATTACACACAAGTGCCCCACCACAGAAAATTACAAGCTCATATCTAAGAGATACAAAGAAAAGAAGGCAAAGAGCAAGTTATCAGGACATTTTTCTGTATGTTTGGTAAATCCTGTGGTGTCTGGGGCTCAGGGTTAATATCAGAGTGCCATGCTATGGAATTTAAACAGCAGGTAGATTTCAAAAACACAGAATATGAGAGAGAACCAAGTACAGATACATACATTATTCTGTTATTCGAAATGGCAACTGTGTGAAACTCAGCTTTTCCTCTGAAACGTTTTGAAGCTGATTTAGGCCATTGAAAATAATGGCAAAGTTAAAACATTTTTTTAAAGTTTAGGGTAACATTACTGAAGTAGGTGACCTGATTGAATTTCTCTAACTGGTAGTTTTGAGAGAGCTGACATATTTAGCAATAGTAAAGAGAAAGTTCTGTTTTTCTCTTTGTTGGAAGGAAAGCAAAGCTAATCTCTTAAGACATGGAACTTAGCATATGGATTATCAGTTACTATTGTTTTTAAGTAGACAAATAAAACAAATTTGACATTAACAGTAAAAATTCCACTATTCGATGTCCAATCAGTAGGAAAGTACAGGGCTCAGAAAGTAAAATAAAGGCTGATTTTAGGGGCCGGCGCTGTGGCATACTGGGTAAAGCTGCAACCTCCTGTGCTGGCATTCCATATGGGTGCTGGTTCAAGTCCCGGCTGCTCCACTTCTGATCCAACTCTCTACTATTGCTTGGGAAAGCAGTAGAAGATGACCCAAGTCTTTGGGCTCCTGCACCCAAATGGGAGACCTCGAAGAAGCTCCTGGCACCTGGCTTCAGATCAACGTAGCTCCGGCCATTGCAGCCAATTGGGGAGTGAACCGGCAGGTGGAAGACCTCTCTCTCTCTCTCTCTCTCTCTGTGTGTGTGTGTGTGTAACTCTGACTTTCAAGTAAATAAATAAATCTTTAAAAATCTTTTAAAAAAGGGCTAATTTTAGCTTTTGCTCATTCCTTCTTCCCAGTGGCTTTGTGCAATGCACAGATGTACAATTGTTCCTGACCCCTGAAAATGCTCTTGTAATAGGTGTGAGAGCACAGGCATTCTAAAATCTCAGTGTTATTATCAATCGTGAGCAATATTTGAAGTTTGTAACTAGGACACAGTAATATGTATTTAGCTACATAATGATAGATGATATAGCAAAATCAATAAATGCTACAAGCCTTATCTATCACAATTAATTTTCAAAAGACCTCCATGAGGTAGATAAACTTATTTTCTCCATTTCAAAAAGTAAGAAACTCAAAATGAGACATTAGGTAGTTTCTTGATATTTCATAGTCAGTAAGTGGTAGAAACAGGATTAGAATCCTGAAAATATGATTATACAAGGGTTAATCTTGATATACAATATCAGCCAAAAGATTGCCACTGTTTCCTTGCCTCACTCATAAGTGATGATTCATTGTTTAAAAAATTAGTAATCAATACGTTCAGAAAAGAAAAGAAAAGAAAAGTCACCTGTAATCTCATTACAGATAAACTACAATAAATGTTTTTCAGGATATACTGTTTTCCTATTGGATAATTTCTATTAAATAATTTATATGTTGTTTTTAACTTACTTTTTTATATTGCTTTCAAGTTAAATGAGATTTTGATAACAATTTTTTTTTCCTTTTTTATTTTTAAAGAATAAAAATTTTATAAGTACAACTTTAGGAATAGAGTTTTTCTTCACACCATACCTGCCCTCCTACCCTCATACCCTCATACCTCACTCCTACCCCTCCTCCTCCTCCTCCTCCTCCTCCTCCTCCCTCTCCCTTTTCCAGTCCCATTCTCCATTAAGATTCATTTTCTTTTTTTAACTTTTATTTAATAAATATAAATTTCCAAAGTACAGCTTTTGGATTACAGTGGCTTCCCCTCCCCATAACTTCCCTCGCACTCACACCTCTCCCATCCTCCGCTCCCTCTCCCCTTCCATTCACATCAAGAATCATTTTCAATTCTCTTTATATACAGAAGATCAATTTAGTATATATTAAGTAAAGATTTCAACAGTTTGCACCCACACAGAAACACAAAGTGTAAAATACTGTTTGAGTACTGGTTATACCATTAATTCACATTGAACAACACATGAAGGACAGAGACCCTACATGAGGAGTAAGTGCACAGTGACTCCTGTTGTTGACTTAACAAATTGACACTCTTGTTTATGGCGTCAGTAATCACCCTAGGCTCTTGTCATGAGTTGCCAAGGCTATGGAAGCCTTTTGAGTTCACCAACTCCGATCTTATTTAGACAAGGTCATAGTCAAAGTGAAAGTTCTCTCCTCCCTTTAGAGAAAGGTACCTCCTTCTTTGAAGGCCAGTTCTTTCTACTGGGATCTCACTCTCACTCGCAGAAATCTTTAGTTTAGGGTTTTATTTTATTTTATTTTTTTTTGCCAGAGTGTCTTGGCTCCATTAAGATTCATTTTCAATTAACTTTGTACACAGAAGACTAATTCTATACTAAGTAAAGATTTCAACAATGTGAGAGCTTGTTGGAGGTTCTAGCAGGGGAGCGCAGCTACCCGTATACCCTTGACCAAAGACCGGTCCTCCTCTAGCGGGGAAGGTCGTCCTCTTCGACTGAGCGTGCAGCTTCAGGAGGGACGCACATGGAGTGGTGAGGGAGGAAGGGGACACCCGCCTGGCCAGCCAGATCAGCCAAATCAACCCTGGCCATCAATGGGGTGACAGACGTCGCAGCCAGATGGCCCTCACATCCGGATTTCAACAATTTGTACACACATGCACACACAAACAAAAAACAATGCTGAGAACCAGCTTTAGAGTTAACTCTCCTAATACAACAACTGAGGACAGAAGTCCTGCATGGGAAGTTAGTGCACAGTGACTCCTGTTAACAATTAACACTCTTACGCATGACTTCTGCGACCACCCAAGGCTCTTACACGAGCTGCCTAGGCTTGGGAAGCCTTTTGAATCCATAAAGTCCATCAATACATACACAAGGCCATAAGCAAAAAAGTTCTCTCCTCCCTTTAGAGAAAAGTGCATCCTTCTTTGAAGGCCACTTTCTTTCTGCTGGGATCTCACTCACAAAGATCTTTCACGTAGAACACATTTTTGCCACAGTGTCTTGGCTTTCCATTCCATAAAAACACTCTCATGGGCTTCAGCCAGACCAGGAAGCCTTAAGGGCTGATTCTGAAATCAGACTGTTAACATAATTCTTAGATGTGCATATATGTGCATACTTTGTATCATACTTTACCCATATAGGTCATGTTTTAAAGATTTATTTGAAATAAAGGGCAACAGAGACAAAAGAAGTGCCAAATACACACACACACACACACACACACACAATGATCTTCCTACACTGGTCCACTCCCCAAATGGCCTCAACAGCCAGTGTTGGACCAGGCTGAAGTCAGGAGCCAGGAATTTCATTCTGGTCTCAAACTTGTGTAGCAGGGCCAAACCAATTGGACTATTATCAGCTGGCTTCCCAGGAGCATTAGCAGGAAGCCAGATGGGAAACGGAGCAGCTAGAAATGGAACTGTGGATATGGGTGGCACAAGTAGCTACTTAACGTACTGTACTCCAACACTGGTTGCTTTCATATATTAATAGTATTGCCAATTTGACTTCTTTGCCACCATTAAAGCACCTCTATGAATATCTTTACCACTAAATCTTTAGAATCATGCTTAGTTATTTCCCTAATATTTTGAATATATTTGAAAAATTGTCCTCTACAAAGTTATATTATTTTACAGTCAGCAAAAATATGTGATGATACCTGTTTATGCCTACATTAAACAACTCTGGATACTAACATTTTAAAATAACAAAAAAGCTTTCAAAATGGTGAAAAATAATTGGCATTTTTATTTATTGATCTTTAATTTTTTATTTCTTTAGTAACAAGTAGTCAGAACATGTTTTCATATTTATTTGTCTTCTAGTTTAGTGGATAGATTGCCAAGATTCTTTTTACTATTAGGATATCATCTTTTACAGTGATTGATGATATCATTTCATTTTCAGAAATGTCTCTACTTTCCTACCTGTGTTGTGCCTATCTGTTCCATTTCATCATTTGTACATAATTGTAGTTGGGATGGTGTTGTCATTTTGTGTAAATTTTAGTATCTTAAATATCTCAATTCTTTTTTATGGTTTTATAATTTTGTTCATTTTTATTTTTATTTTTTCTTATTTGGATTTGGGTATCCTTTATTTCTTTTTTTTTTTCTTTTTTTTTTTTTATCTTTTATTTAATGAATATAAATTTCCAAAGTACGTCTCATGGGTTACAATGGCTTTCCCCCCCATACCGTCCCTCCCACCCACCACCCTCCCCTTTCCCACTCCCTCTCCCCTTCCATTCACATCAAGATTCATTTTCGATTATCTTAGTATACAGAAGATCAGCTTATTATACCTTAAGTAAGGATTTCAACAGTTTGTTCCCACACAGAAACATAAAGTGAAAAATAATAGATGATTTTTTTTTAAATGATGATGAAATCAGATCAGACCTATTGTCATGTTTAATCCCAGTGAGAGTCAAGTTGGGAATTGATAGTTTCTTTTTTTTTTTTTTTTCTTTTTTTCTTTTTTTTTTTTTTTAACAGAAGATCAGTTTAGTGTACATTAAGTAAAGATTTCAACAGTTTGCACCCCCATAGAAACACAAAGTGAAATATACTGTTTGAGTACTCGTTATAGCATTAAGCCTCAGTGTACAGCACATTAAGGACAGAGATCCTACATGAGGAGTAAGTGCACAGTGACTCCTGTTGTTGACTTTACAAATTGACACTCCTGTTTATGGCATCAGTAATCTCCCTATGCACCAGTCATGAGTTTCCAAGGCTATGGAAGCCCCTTGAGTTCTCCGACTCTTATCTTGTTTAGACAAGGTCATAGTCAAAGTGGAGGTTCTCTCCTCCCTTCAGAGAAAGGCACCTCCCTCTTTGAAGACCTGTTCTTTCCACTGGGATCTCACTCACAGAGATCTTTTGCCAGAGTGTCTTGGCTTTCCATGCCTGAAATACTCTCATGGGCTTTTCAGCCAGATCCGAGTGCCTTTAGGGCTGATTCTGAGGCCAGAGTGCTATTTAGGACATCCGCCATTCTATGAGTCTGCTGAGTATCTCACTTCCCATGTTGGATCACTCTCCCCTTTATTTATTCTATCGGTTAGTGTTAGCAGATACTAGACTTGTTTATGTGCTCCCTTTGACTCTTAGTCCTTTCATTATGATCAATTGTGAACTGAAATTGATCACTTGGAATAGTGAGATGGCATTGGCACATGCCACCTTGATGGGATTGAATTGGAATCCCCTAGTATGTTTCCAACTCTACCAATTGGGGCAAGTCAGCCCGAGCATGCCCCAAATTATACATCTCTTCCCTCTCTTATACCCACTTTTATATTTAACAGGGATCACATTTCAGTTAATTTTCAACACTTAAGAATAACTGTGTGATAATTACAGAATTAAACCAGTCATATTAAGTAGAACAGACAAAAAAAAAAATACTATGAGGGATAATGTATTAAGTTCTTTTTTTTAACTTTTATTTAGTAAATATAAATTTCCAAAGTACAGTTTATGGATTACAATGGCTTTCCCCCCATAACTTCCCTCGCACTCACACCTCTCCCATCCTCCGCTCCCTCTCCCCTTCCATTCACATCAAGAATCATTTTCAATTCTCTTTATATACAGAAGATCAATTTAGTATATATTAAGTAAAGATTTCAACAGTTTGCACCCACACAGAACATAAAGTGTAAAATACTGTTTGAGTACTAGTTATAACATTAATTCACATTGAACAACACATTAAGGACAGAGATCCTACATGGGGAATAAGTGCACAGTGACTCCAGTTGTTGACTTAACAAATTGACACTCTTGCAGAGATCTTTCATTTAGGTTTTGTTCATTTTTAAAAGATTTATTTTATCTATTTATTTTGAAAAAGTACAGAGAGAGAGTGGGACACAGAGAGAGATAGAGAGAAAGAGCAAGAGAGAGAATCTTCCAACCACTAGTTCACTCCCCAGATGGTGTAAGAGCCAGCACTGAGCCAGGCCAAAGCCAGGAATCTGGGGATTTATTGGGATCTCCCATGTGGGTAGTGGGAGCCCAAACACTTGATCCATCTTTGGCTGCTTTCCCCAGGCCATTATCAGGGAGCTGAATTGAAAGAAGAGCAAGCAAAACTCATAACACTGCCCATAATGGATGTCTACATCACAGGTGGCATCTTTACCCACTGATCTACAATGCCAGCCTGTACCATTTTGCTTTTATGTTTACAATGTATTACTACAGAAAATAGTGATAAATATTTGTCCTTCTTCTAGGTTTTATGCTTTTAAGTTTATGCTTAAAATGTTCACCCATGTGGAAATGATTCTGCAGAGTCAGAAGTAGGTACTTAATTTCCACTGAGTCAGGAATCTCTTGACCTGGCATTATTTCCCGAATTACCTATCTTTGTCCACTAATTATTCTTTGGTCAGTCACCTGGCTTTTTATTTTGAATACATTAAAAATAAAAAAATATTGATTAATAATTTTAAACTAATGAAAACTATGGAAAAATAAGAAACTCTTTTACTGATATCCAGCTGCTGGACTCAGAAAGGAATGATTTTAATTGAGAGTTTTTAAAAAAGTGTTTGATTAAAATTCATTAAACCAAAGCACATATCATAGCCAGGTTGATTATTTTGATGTACATATTGTGAGCATTTCTGTTTTAGACACATAAACACACATGTGAAAGTTATCCAGGGGAGATGGTTTGAAATTTCCTTTAGGAGGATATATGAAACACATGAAATATTTCCCAAAGCCATTTTGTGACTACCGGTTTTAATAGCAGGTAGAGTTTTGATAACATTACATAACAGAAAATGGGTAAATGCAATCAAGTTCACCTTGAGAAAATCAATTTATGGAACTCAAAATGTTGAGCTTTTATGAAATTTAAAAGATTTTAATTGAAATCAAGGAGATAGTATGAACATCTACTTAAAATACATCTTCTTCGTGTCATTTTTGTTTTGTTTTAACATGAAACTTTTGTATCCCAAGCAGCTACCTATTTAGGAAGTTGACTTGACAGGGTCAGGTAAACAGTCTCCCCAGACATTCACTTGTATATCACAGAACACACTCATACTTCAGGTCTCCCAGACATTGCAGCTTCATAGGAAATGGCATTTGTTCATGAGAAATGATGTATTTCTCTTATTTCTCATTTCAGTAGTGGGAAAGATATTAGGAAGCTTTACCAAGGCTACATATCAGACTGTCAGAGTTATTCGTGGAAAAAAGACAAGCAAAGAGAATGCTCATCTTTCAAGAGTTACCCCTGTTTTACAGCCACTTGAGAAATGTAACACCTACTGCCCCCAAAGTTTTTCCCACCTGCTAAGGTTGTAAGACACACAGATTGGTCAACCAGCTGAGATTTCATGGGACGAGTCTGTAGTAAATAAGCCATTCTACTTACTTCTGGGGAAAAAAATCTATTGGAACTGACAGAGTGGTTGATGAATAGAGATTATTCTGAAGCATGCTACAGAAATTGGCCTCAGTAGAGGACTGTTTTAAAAAGGACATTCTTTCTTTTGCTTGTTAGAATGGAGAAAATTGTGCAATTCTCCAACAACCGCTTGATTCCTTTACCCTGCTATGGAGATAGAATTTCCTGAGAACGGAACAACACTCAAATGATTCACAGCAAGAAAATCCAAAGCAGCCAGTGGTCAGGGAGATGGTGTGCTCTGTACCTTTCTCCTGAGGAAAGGGGAAGGTGGTTCTCTTCCTTATTTAGAAGCCAACTTCCATTCACAATTGTGGTAAAATTGGTGTCTGAGGAAGCAGATTTCATTCTTGGATTCTTGGATTCCTGCCCCTAGAAGCAAGTTTCATTTCATTCATTAATAATTACATCAGGTGTGATAGTAAGACTGATTGACCAAGATTCACAAAACTGCCCAACTCTATTTTTCAAGGGAAGAACAATGTTACTCAAATTTGCAATAATAAATCATATTACATATCATTATAGTTTCTTCCCTTTAACTACTTATTTGTTTCTGTTTTAAAATCTTTCTATTTTGATTTCATCTAAGATGAAAGTTTTCAAAAACAGCATCATTAGCATTTTAAAAATTTTAAATTGTTAAAAAATTATTAATATAAAAGAACAGATTCCATAGATATAATTTTAAGAAAAGAACTATATTCCATCCCTCCTCTCTACTTCTCTTCTTTTTTCTTTTAATTTTTGCAATAAAATATTTTCAATTTACTTTATAATCATATGCTTAATGCACAGCTAACCACAATGTTTAACAAATGAAAAGTAGAAAGACCATTGTTCCACAGCAATATCGACAGTAGTTATAAACAACAATCCAGTCAAAAGATGTCCATTTCATTCATATATACTCTGGACTTTTTTTGTGTTCTGTATAAACTACCACATATCAGAGAAAACAATGATATTTGTCTTTTTTTGGATTGGCTTATTTCACTAAGCATAATGGTCTGCAGTTGTTTCTATTTTGTTGCAAAAGACAAGGTTTCATTCTTTCTCATGGCTGAGCAGTATTTCATGGTATGTGTATATACAAACATATATGTTAGATATAAGTAAATGTTATGTTATAAATATTGTACATATATATATGTATATAACATTTTCATTATTCAGTCATCAGTTGATGGGCATCTGGATTGATTCCATGTTTCAGCTATTATGAATTGAGCTGCTATAAACATGGGATACAAATAACTCTCATTTCTGATTTCATTTCCTTTGGGTAAACTCCCAGGAGTGTGCTGCGAATGTTGACAGGAGAGCGGGCACTCACGTAGGCCTGTGAGGTGCCCTCATCCTCTCAGCACATCACAGGCTTTGGGGCTCAGACAGCCAAGGCAGAGCAGTCACAGGCAGCTGGCTCTGGGAACGTCTCTACTCTCTTCATGGACAGGCAGGCTCACAGGGCAGAATGGATCCTTTGCACCCTGTGACTGTGGGAGATTTGCGTGTTGTGACTGTGCGAACTACATGACTACATGATAGGGCAGAGTGTAGCTGGGTTTCTGGGTAATCACTGTATGTGGCATCAAAGGCTCAAAGCTCCCTAATAGCCAGGGGTGGGCCATTACAGAGGGATCTGTGCTCACACTGAGGAGTTTGTGTGATCTATGTCGCAGCATGGGTAGTGTTGCACCCACTGTGATCTCACCCCAACATTGATCGCTTTTAAGAGTGATAAGGTGTGATAATGCCAACAGAGATGATCCCTGTTTGCAGATGACATGATTCTATGAACAGAGGAACCAAAAGACTCCACTAAGAGATTATTGGAACTCAAAAGAGCATTTTGTAAAGTAGTACAATATAAAATTAACACAAATATCAATAGCCATTGTATACACAGATAATGCCATGACTGAGATAGAATTTTTAAGATCAATCCCATTCAAGTAGTTACAAAAAATCAACACCTTGGAATAAATTTAACCAAGGAAGTAAAATATCTCTATGATGAAATTTATAAAACATTAAAGAAGTGGAAGAAGACACATAAAATTGGAAAATCTTCTATGTTTCTGGATTAGAAGAATTAATATCCTCAAAATGTTCAATGATCGAAAACAGTTTACAGATTCAATGCAATTCCAGTAAAAACACCAATGACATTATTCTTAGATATAGAAAAATGACGCTTAAATTCATATGGAAACACAAGAGGTGCTGAATATCTAAAGCAATCTTAAATGACAAAAACAAAGCTGGAGAAATCACAATACCAGATCTCAAGACACACTACAGGATAGTTATAATCAAAACAGCCCTTGTTTATAGCCCTTGTTTCTACTTGAGGAACAGTATTTTTCTCTTATTATTATTTGTTGAACTCTTTACTTAGTTTAGGGCTAATCTCATGAGTATAAAGTAAAATGAAAGTAAATAATTATAAAAATTAAGAGAAGAAATAAGAGAGGAAGTAGGAGAAAGCGTGGGAGCATGGGCAGGAGGGAGGATAGGGTGGGAAGTATCAATATGTTCCTAAATCTGAATACATGAAATATGTGAAATGTGTTTACCTTTAATTTTTTAAATTATTTAATTAAAAATAAATAAACAAGTAAAAGGCAGCATTTATTCGTGTGATCTTCCCATAACTTGCCAACTTAAGTGACCTGTAAGTGCTTTTAATTCTAGAAGTTTAAGAACAAAGATCCTGGGACAAAATCACTGAAACATTGAAAGGACATCATACAGCCAATGAAATGTTTTTTTAAAAGGTAATAAATTGATCATTAGAGTGAGATATATGTGGTACTGTGTCTCCTCAGAAAACTGAATATTAAGCCATTTTTAGAAATCCTTTACCAACTTCTCTTTCATGTTGGGTTGCTACATGATGATTCTCTTCCCTTTAAATAGATTCACATCTAAGGCATCAAGGTAGATGAGAAATTATCTTATTTTAATCTTGTTCTTATCAGACTTGTAATACCTGTTTCAATAAAGCATTCTAAATTTATGCTTATCTTACCACTACATTAGCCCTGCCTGAAAGAATTAAAAAAAAAAAAAGACAATAAAGGGGTTTTAAAAGAGTAGGGGACTAGCGGTAGAAAATATAGCAAATATCTTACATAAATCATCTATATTTGCATGGACATAGGGGCAAGACCTTGGAACTCTATCTTGAGAGAGCAGGCATAGAATAGATACCGGGATATAGAAAGTCTCCATTTTGCTTCTTGCTTCTTCTTCTGGATATTGTGATCTTGGACAAATTATTTATTGTTTTATGTGCCTCAAGTTCCCTGATCATTTAAAAAGCTCTAAAAAGAGTACTTACACTGTTAGACATTCATAAGCAATTGGATTAACACATAAAAAGCCATTAGTAGAACTGCCTGATATAAATGCTCACTATTATTACCTTGTAGTTCGGTGATTTTCAATCTGGGAAGGGAGGTACATGTCTGTATCACTAGGCAGAGTTTGCCCATATTCCACCTGCCCTTTTCCATTCTCAAACACTGTACTGTGTGATGGGGAGGCTCAGAGTTCTCAAACAAAGAAGTGACGTATGAGTATTTACCTCTAACAGAGATCTGCCTAGTAGCTCTATAGATGAAAGGAGGAAAGAGACAAGCTGGGAAAATGTTGCAGAAGTTGAAAGCTCTAGGCACGGAAAAAGAAAGAAAAAAATGGCCATAATGTATATTTGAAAAAGTGAAAAAGACAGTTTAGTCACCTAATGATTATAGGACAAACCCATATTTCTGCTTTAGGTACCAGAACGGTGAAGCTATGATTGTCTAAAAGGGAATTAGAGATGTAAAATAGTATATAGCATGTTCATTGTTCACAACCAGTAAATGAATAAAAATGTACTCTGATATACATTTCCTAGGAAGAGTTACAAAGCAGATTCAACAAAAGGAAATGTAGCTTTGCCCTTCAAAAAAGAGTATGTACCTGTTCAGAGCACACCAAATCAACTCAGTTACTCTTCTCCAAAAGCAGATAGCAAACTCCTAGCAGCAGTAATTCTAATAACAACAAACTTCTAGGGATGCTGACATAAAGGGTGCTTTAATAATTTAGCTACTCAATATTGAGGCTCTGAGCTAATATTCTAAGCTGTCGTTTGAATCTGAAACTCAAGAAGCAGCACAGGGTGGAGGATAACATAGGAAATGTGCACATGGTTTGCATGCCTTGAGCCACTTTGCCTAAGACAGCAGGCTTCAATGGAGATGTTATCTTGCACAAACCAAATGATCCATCTTTTCCCAGTGGAAGAATAGCCTTTATGAGATGAGAGAGGAATCACAAATAAGATCATCAAAGATGGAGGAGAAAAAGGGCATTACAGGGCTTGAGGTTGGGGAAAAGACTCAAGAAATAATGTATTTCCACAGGTCACATGTCATCCCGCAATGTACAAGATCAATTCATACAGCAGGGTAGCAAGATCTAAAATTCCAAGTATATCCAAGGGACATTGGTACCTAGAAATTGTACATGATTCTTGGAGAAAATTGATGTAATGTGGCACATTGATGGAAGAGCCAACAAGGTTTTATTTTAATGATAGAACTGAATTCTGAAATTAAGCACAGCAGGTAGGAAATGGATCTAGCACAGATGTCAAAAGCTATCATTGGCTTTTGTGATAAAACATTTTTTTCCCCTTAAGCCCAGGCCAGTGGCTTATGTAGGTCAATGATGTCTAACAGGAAAGAAGAAAAAAAAAAAAAAAAAAAAAAAACAAATACCACAAGTGCCACTGTCTTTCTGAGGACATGATGAAATGTGTCTAACATCAAAGATTCCTTTCTTTTAGTGAAACTTTCATTATCAAATAGTATTAATAGAATTGCTGTATTTTCTGGTGATCACACTTCATAGCATAACAGGCAAAAATATAAAAAGTAAGTAGCAATAGCTGAACCAGTATCAGTTAAGACAAAACACATTCTAGAATTTTAGCCAATGTCTAACATTAGGCAAAACTTGGAAGGCCCAAAGCACAGCCTAAGGTTTTTGCTAATTCTTGTTCATAACATGATTGGAAAAATCTTTTCTTTGATATGTAAATTGTTCATCCAGAGATTTTTTTTCTCTCCCATTTTCTAGCTTTTGACAGAAATAATGGTATAACAATTTTGTACTAACTTCTTAACTGACTTCTTGCTAAATTATTTGCTTGTCTTAGTCACTATAATCTTATTTTGAACAGAGAATGGTAAATTTTTCTGTCATTTATTGTTTCAAAAGAGAAAATCAGCACAAAGTTGAAGTTCTGTTTTTTAATCAAAATGACATTTGGACACAAAATTCATGCATTGTATCTCATTTTATTTATGGATGAAGAAAACAAGTCCATTTGAGTTTTAATTACTAGAAGAACTATTTACTTATGTGGTATAATTCAAAAGCCACCAGAAAGCCCATATCCTCCAAATCTTCCAACTCTCCAGTAAAACACTGAAGTAGTACACCAGTAGATATTGCAGGTCTTAAGTTTTTGAAAGATTTTTTTGTCTTTAAATGTCATCTTTTAAATATAAATGACCTAGGGAAAGAAAACATTAAGGCAATTATTTTTATATTTTGCATAAATCATTGAAATTATTTCTTGAAATAAATGCTATATAAAATTAATGTATAAATAAGGTGTAACAAATGGAATTAGTACTATGCCCCCATTTTATTCCTTTGCCTCTCAACTCAAGTCCACATGAGCCCTCAGGCAGTGTTGTTAAACCACAGTGGTCTCTAGGACCCGATTTAAAAAGCATTATGCCAGAGAGGTCAAGAGGAACAAGGTTACTCTCTAAAGAGGTTGTTTAACTTCTATATATATATATATATATATGCATGTGATCCCATCATTAACAAATTAATTCAAAAAGCTTCTGTATATTTCAGACATTAGACTCAGTAATGAGTAAACAACAAAAAAACGTGTATTTTCTGTCTTCAAGAACTTATAGTCTTTTTAAAATAGTGAGATAAGAATGCCAGTAATCACAAATGAGTGTTTTTTCAAGATGGAATTACAGGAAAAGCATTTAGTCCAGCAGTTAAGACGCTGTTGGGATGCCCATATCCCAAGTCAGTGTGCATGTATTCAGCTACTGGTTTCGCCCCCTGATTCAAGCTTCCTGCTAATGCACATCCAGGGAGGTAGCAGGTGATGGCTTAAACTAATTGAATTCCTGGCTCCTGACTTCAGCCTGGCCCAGTTTCAGCTGTTGTAGGCATTTGGAGAGTTAATCCGTATATGGGACCTATCTCTCTCTCTCTCTCTCTCTGTCTTCTGCCACTCAATAAAGAATTACAAAATAACAAATGAAGGTGTTACAAGGACCCTATTAACCTTGATATGGAAAAAAAAAACTAAAAAATAAAATGCTAAGTAAATTTATGGGGTGCTATTGTTTTGGACTGAACTTCTACCATAGGTTCCAGCAGGCTCAGCCAAACCAGAGTAAAGTCACTTATTCTAACTGCTAGATAATCAAACTGAACTCTGAGAATTACCAGTTGCCCAAAAGTAAAAGCCAAGAAATTCCCCACAACCAGTGGTAAGAGGATCACTTTACCTAAGCTGGCAAGACAAGAAATTCTCTCTATTTACATAAGGAAAGTCAATTTGAAATGACCAATCTGCGCTTCATCCCTCCTTTCTGTTCTCATCAGCACTTTTGTGCCTATAAAGCCTACTTGCTTTCTTAGCCCATCGGAAAACTCGTTTTTATAGGATAAAGTTTTCCCCAATTCTACTGCAGCATATCAAATTTCATTATATCTTCACAGTGAATGTGTCGTAATTTTGTCTTTTGACAACAAAATAGATGAAAAAGTAGTTTTCAAGTCTAGATGTTAGACAATGAAGGAATGTTCCCTGGCAGAATGAAATCAAGGAGATGAGCCCTGGTTGCCCTGACCTACTACTGCCTGGGTAGAACTTCCTGGCTGCTGGGCTCAATAGGACGACCTCCGTGGAGCCTTGCAAGGGGGTGAACTGAGAGACGAGATGTAGAGTAGGGGAGGCCGACTGGCTAGACTTTGGAGGGCACAGCAGCAGTTCAAAGGAAAAGAGCTCTGAGGAAGGGCCGGCGCCGTGGTGCGGTGGGTTAACCCTCAGCCTGCGGCTCCAGCATCCCATACGGGTGCTGGTTTGAGTCTTGGCTGCCCTCTTCCAATCCAGCTCTCTGCTATGGCTGGGATAGCAGTGGAAGATGACCTAAGTCTTTGGGCCCCTGCACCCACCTGGGAGACCCGGAAGAAGCACCTGGCTCCTGGCTTCGGATCAGCGCAGCTCCGGCTGTTGTGGCCATTTGGGGAGTGAAACAATGGAAGGAAGATCTTTGTCCCTCCTTCTCACTGCCTATAACTCTACCTCTCAAACAAATAAATAAAATCTTAAAAAGAGAGTCCCTTCTAGTTGTCAGTGAACATTGATCCATGTGAGGAGACTACCCAAGATGAGGAAAGGAACCATGTGAAATGATTAGAAGGAGCCATCCCCAGTGTAGACATAGGGCCAGGAATAGTTCCTCTTCACATAAGGAAGAAGTAAATATCCCGTAATACATAAAGCATTAGATTATTATCTCAGGAGTGTTTTTGCTTAAGATGTGGAGAAAATTAATCAAAGACTGAATGCTACTCTTACTCTACAGATTCAAAGCAAGAACTGAAAAGACCAAATTATCTCTCTAGTCACTTAAACACATATTTGTATGGGAAAACTAGATAGATAGATAGATGATAGGTGGATAGATAGATACACCCAAAAAGGTAAAATTCACAATATCAGATTCTTTTACAAAACTTTAATGCATGCCTGAAAGTAATTGGATATAAGTGATGATGCTAAGAAAAACAAACAATAAAAACTGCACTGAAAATGACATAGATGATAAAATTATTAAACAAGGCCCTTAAAGCAGTTCCAATTGTCTTCTTTATGTTTGAACTACTAAACAAAAAGAATGAGTGCATAAATTGAAGACACAAAAATATTCAATTCAAACTTCTAAAAATATTTGGATAAACAAAATATGCTTGGTAGGATTACAGAAGAAACAAACCTGAAAATGTATCAATGGTAATTATCTCATTTGAAACATAAAAAAGACTTAGAAATGTTTATGCATCAGTAATCTATTGGAAAATTTCAGCAACCTAATACATGCTGTATGGGTGTCAATTAGTAGGGAGAAGACACTTTGGAGAACAATGGTGTGTTTGGATGCATAAGGTCAAATTTTTTCCAAATGTAATGAAACTTCTAAAATCACAGATGCTGGAAATACAACAAGTCAAACGAAGAAGCATTAAATTTAACTTAATTTAATTTTTGAAAACCTACACAAAAGCACATCCTAATCAATCTCAACACTAATGACAAAGGGAAAGCTTTAAAAGAAAACAGTGGTGTGAGCATTTGCTGCAGCAGGCAAAGGCGTAACCCACTAGGCCATAATGCCAGCCTGCCTGTTGTATTTTTAATAGCCAAGCCTTGGAAGCAACTATCAGGTGACTAGTCAAGCAAACTGGTATTTTCACATAACTAAACACTACTGTTATATAAAGAAATAGATTGTTGGTTATTTTAATAATATTGATGACTATCAAAATAATTACAATAACGGAAACAAACCAGAAAAATACATAGATGCTCTCAGAGCCCATTAATGTAAAGTTCTATAAAATAAATATAAACCTATAGTGTTAGCAAGCCAATGGAACGATGGTCAGCTTGAGCTGGGGTGGGAGTGGTAAATGCATAAGACATGGAGTAAGTGACTGAGAGACCTTTTGAGGGCGATCTCGATTGCAGTAGTGTTTTCATGGCTATACATGTCAGCATTCACCAAATCATGCAATTTAAATGTGTGCATTTTATTCTATGTCTCTTATGCCTCATTAAAGCAATTAAAACGTATCAAAAATACAAATATGAAATATAAAATGAAAGAACATTTGGAATAAAATGTGAAGGAATAAAAATTTCACATTATGAAAATAAGTTTAGAGTATTATGTGACTGTTTTAAAGGAACATGCACCTATTCTTGTGAGGTTGTGAGAACCTATCTTAGCCAGGGTAAGGATAACCATTCCAGGCTGAGAAAGTATGAAGTGCTCATAGAGTAGAGGCTACAACTGAATCAATAGAGCAAAGCTAGACAAAATATGACAAAGAATTACCAGCGATCAGAAACGTATGTATTGTCCTGCCCATCATGTTCCTCTGACATTGTGAACCCCAATTTCTAGGACACATGGTTGCCAATGAGGCAAAAATATAATCTCGGGTGATGATTTAATAAAACACTACTAAGCTCAATAGAACAGAGCGGATGCCCATGGGGTGTTCAGACACAAATTCTACTGGAAAAACTATTTCACCCCACTATCACCTTTGCTTTTTACACTATTTTTATACCAAACCTCTTTGAAAGGGGAAAAAAGGAAGGGGAGCAGGGTTGAAAATACTTGAAGCCAGCTTGACTTCTGTGATGGAGGCTGGCAAACGGCTGAATGCCAGAGAGTTCTCCAGAATTTTGTGCATGGAGATTCAGGGGACGGGCTCTAGTTAGTATCCACCAGTTTCCTGTGGATAATTTAGTAATTATACAATAAGCAAATACTGTTGAGATAAGGGGTGGCAAATTTTTTTTATTTTTCTAATTTTGCTTACCTGTCACTTAAGAAACATTAACATAACCCAAATGTGCATTTAACAATTTCCATAAAACACCATTTTAAAAACTGAAACAAAGATGCCAATCAGCAATGATAAAATAAAACTATATAATAATATAAGTTTAAATATTTTCTTCAGATGCAGTCTCCCTGTGGCAAGTGTGTCTCACTTTGGACCATCTTGCTGGAGATGAACTGGCATCAAAGTGAGATCATCTGTGCAGATCAGTCACTGAAGTGCTTATTTTTAAAGTGTTGATCTGAAAAGAATGTTTTATCTCTACCTCCAAAACAGAAACTATTTCCAGTTGACAGGATTTTTATTAATAAATCTGGGTAAGTGTACAGGGGAAGAAGTCTTTATTCAAGATTCCAATTGTAGCATAAACTCTTTTTACAAGTTATGATGGCAAAAAAAGAAGAAGGAGAAGGAGAAGAAGAAAGCTTCCTGGGAGCAAATAAGATCTGGTGAGGATATATCTTCTTAAAAAAAAATTAACTGACTCTCAAAAAATGTCAACTTTGGATAGCTATGAGATAGAAAGAAGCAAGTGTATCTTATCAAATGTGAAAGCCCATATAAAAATACACGATGGCAGTTACCAAATGAGATACACTGTTACTGACCACAAATCCTTGTACATATGCAAACACCCACTGCTAACTCTTTAGAGGAACAAATATTTGCAAAGAAAAGCTTATGCAAACTAGAAACTAATTACTGATGTTTGTTTCTAGCCAATTTTTGCAAATTAAAATTCTAGCTCAGCCAGCAGAGTGTCTTTTAAAATAAGCTGGATTATCAATACTTATAAGTGACTAATAATTAGAAATGATATTACATACTTAAACTGTGGCTCACCTACTTTTTTCCTACTTTCGTTTATGTAGAACGTCTATTCTTCATGAAACATCTTGGCAAAATAGCAACAAATATCCTTACCTCCACAAATATCCCTAATTCTAGTAAATCAAAAGTATTTTGCATAGCAAAAATGCCAAATGTGAGCTCTTCCACTTAGTCTATACCACTATCGTGATATTTCCATCAATTGTAACTGTAGAATTACCACTTAGTCCCAGTGGTATTTTGTATAATACTGAGATTCCTGTTTTCAATACCCGTTAATGGAAGTATAGAAATGTAATCCATGGTGTGCTCTTTGGAGAAACTGGATGTATGAAAGAAGTCATAAAACGCAAGGAACGAGGAAAAGCAGAGAAGACACTAAACATCATTGATTATTCAGCTTATTAAGTGCCCTGGTTTGCATTTCAGGATGAAAAATAATATATTGATTGCTATTTTTGTGCCTTATACTATGTAGCTAGTTCATATTTTCTAACTATATTCGAAGTAATAGATTGAGGACAAACATATAGCAGAAGATGGGATGGGTAGAGGTGCTGAAGCATGTCCAAGGTTACACACACAGTGTCCATGCCAAAGTTCAAAATTTCTGTCTTTTGGGATCAAAACCAGTGATACCACTTTCCTTTTACCCTTAGAATGTCAAAGAAATGTTAGATTTTGACTAACTTTTTATACCACATTTTCATCCTATCAAAGTACAAAAGTTTTAATCTTGAAAATATACAAATATTTCTCTGGCTTAAAGGAATTAGAGTTTATTAGGGATTCTGCAAAGGGATAGTAATACCGCATGCAAAAAGTAAATTTTGAAGAATGTATTTCAATATAAAAAGAAAAAAAAAAGAAAATAGACTGAATTCCTCAGTGAAGTTCATCCAATATTAGGTAGAAGCTAGTTTAAAAGTTTAATGTGGACCACAGTAGAAAAGAAGCCCATGGCCAAGTCCTTCATGGCTCACCATGAATGTGAACAACAAGGGGCTATCCATTTTAAAATCAATCAATGTGATGCAATGCTTAAAATGCAATTGGTTTTGGCTAATTTGCAAACAGAAACGTTTAGAACTTGAATAATTCCTTTCCCACTTTAACTGGTACAACAGGCTATTCAATGAATTGTCTAATTATTACTCCTGCTTATTTATTTATTTACTTTAGATCATCTCTGAGTGTGGCAAGTTTTGATTTATTTGAATTGCCCTTGGGTACATGACAAAGACCAAAAATCAACACATTAAAACTGGGGGCCAGCGCTGTGACACAGCTGGTTAAAGCCCTGGCCTGAAGCGCTGGCATCCCATATGGGTCCTGGTTCTAGTCCCAGCTGCTCCTCTTCCAATCCAGCTCTCTGCTATAGCCTGGGAAAGCAGTGGAAGATGGCCAAAATGCTTGGGCCCCTGCACCCACCTGGGAGACCCGGAAGAAGCTCCTGGCTCCTGGCTTCGGATCTGCACAGCTCCAGCTGTTGCAGCCATCTGGGGAGTGAACCAGCAGATGGAAGACCTCTCTGTCTCCACATCTCTCTGTAACTTGTCTTTCAAATAAATATAATAAATCTTTTTAAAAAGTACATTAAAACTAAAGCAAAAACCATCCCCTTGGCAGAGTGAACAAGAAGAAAAAACTGTGGCCAGCGCCGTGGCTCACTAGGCTAATCCTCCACCTGTGGCGCTGGCACCCCGGATTCTAGTCCCGGTTGGGGCACCAGTTCTTCTTCTGGTTGCTCCTCTTCCAGTCCAGCTCTCTGCTGTGGCCTGGGAGTGCAATGGAGGATGGCCCAAGTGCTTGGGCTCTGCACCCGCATGGGAAACCAGGAGGAAGCACCTGGCTCCTTACTTCAGATCGGCACTGTGCGCCAGCCGTGGCGGCCATTTGCAGGGTGAACCAATGGAAGGAAGACCTTTCTCTCTGTGTCTCTCTCTAACTCCACCTGTCAAAAAAAAAAAAAAAAAAAAAAAGAAAAGAAAAGAAAAGAAAAAGAAAAAACTTCAAATGCAATAATTTTTAAACTGTGTGTTTCAAAATCTAAAAAATGTAAAAACAATTAAGAGACCCCATCTCAGTCTTTTATTAGTTATTATGTTGAAAAACAACGGTAAGACAGAGGAAGAAAATCACTGCAAATTCCATTAGAGGCAGATTCGAAGGATTTTAAGTTACTGTCTCTGTCTACCTTCTCTGATCAGGAAGTCTAAAGAGCTTACCTCCTTTACAAGAAATCAGTATGTCATATTAGTGTTCTTTTAAATAGAATTAATAATCTGTTTTATAAGGTTGTGTGTAAACACGACATTATATTTGAATGATAGGATAAGAAATCTGTGTTTATGCGAATGGTTGGGGTCCCTTTAATATCTTTCCCCAAAGTCATTCTCTTAACAGCAAAGGCAAGGACATTCTAAAACCTGATAAAAATCATTAGCCAGAATAAATATTCCCATGCACTCAAAGTGCACTGCGTACTGCATGTGTAAACCTGTGTATGCCAATGAGAGAAATTTAAAAATATATAGATGAAATCATAGGCAAACCTTTACATTAGTAAACATCAACCTTTGCAGATTTGAATGTTTTGATCAGTTAGGAGAATGGGAACATGATAAAACTTTTCAGCAGCATAAGGGGTTCAAAATATCTGCTGTTTTCTGAAGTGCCTAATTAATTGGTTATCTTCTTTAGCAATTGTATATTATGCAAAGTAATTGCCCTACTTTTCTTTGATAAAATTATTGTTGAATCGGAATACATTTCATTTAAAATCTGCTTCTGGTAGGGGAGTTTGCACCTTACTTTCAATTTAATTAGGTTTACTGAATATTCATAGAATTATTAAAGTATTTTCATGGATTATACTTAATGTTAGTATAGCTAAAGTTCTAGTAGCATTTAAATATTTTCTTGTAGAAATTTAAAAATCTGGTGAATTGTTCACAATTTCCACGCTGAACGACAGTCTGTCAAACTGAAATAGCAACACAATGCTAACCATTTTTGTGACTCAGTTCTTGATTGCAGACAGCTGAGATTCAATAGCTAAAGGGGGATTTGAGGACACCATCCAGACGTCTGTAATAATTCCCCTACTTGTTTCCCCCAAGTTGAATGCTGCATCAGAGTGTCTGCCTATTTCTTGTCTCTATAATTAAACAGGACAGCAGCATTGATACACATCTTCATCATAAAAAATTTACCAGCTCACTAAAAGATTAACAAACATACTAGCAGAGTTTTCTGGACTGGAAACTTGGCTTATTATAATTCCTAGGATCCTGGTTCTGACACTTAGAAACGATGACTAAAGCTACTTCAGATTATCATTTTAACCTCAAAGGTATCCTGGAGACATGGAGTACCTCAGCCTCAGGAGAAATGCAGAGAATATCAGAACCAGTGGAATTTTCTCGGAGCTTGGATTTCTCAGATTCATATCACCTACACACACACACACACACACACACATCTATATGTTTACTGTACATATATATTCATGCAAGCATGCACATGCAATTATTTGAGATGAGTAAAGCAGTTGCATCTTAATATACATGGCCCATTTATGCAGATCTAAGTTGCTTTCTATAAGTTAAACAACATACTAAATGGCATAATCTACAACATAGCTGAACTCATAGTAGGCTAAGATTTTACAGGAGTTAAAACAATTCAATATTCACCTAAATACAAGTATGCATCATAAAACATCCCCACACCTACCAGCACAGGAAGACACTCTACCATCACTCCATAGTTTTATTCACATCAATCGCCATGGCACACTTAATCACACTCAATCAGTGTGTATGTTTATATTTACTGCCCTGAACTGTATTGTTACATTGGTGCTTGATTTTGATTAGGTCCTCTTAGCATTTTGGCTATGATATTTTTCTTTTGTTCATCTGGTTTTCAATGTGCAAACCTGCTTACAGGTTCCAATCTCATTTGAAGCTGCTAACCCTGGAAAGAAACAAAGAAAATTTTATCATTTCACATTAGTTTCACATTCAAACATGAACTAAACTTCCAAGACTTCTTTGAAAATTTTCCCAATTCCTGTTGCCACAAGCCCTCTTCCACAGTGCTCCATGTCCATGTTCTGCCCACTAAATATTCCCAAACTTCTATTCATTATATTAGTGGAATCTGAATCTGAAACCCCCGAGCCAAGTCCTAAAATCTAATAGTGTAGAATACACTGAAGTGTGCAGTTATGGCTTCTTTAAAAAAGAATTATTTATTTATTTGGAAAGTAGAGTTAAAGAAGAAGAGGGAGAAACACACACACACATATACACAGAGAGAGAGAGTCAGTGAGAGAGAGAGACAGAGAGACAGAGACAGAGAAAGAGATGGTGTGTTGCGAGGATCTTTCAGGTCTTTCATCTGCTGGTCACTCCCCAAATGGCCACAACAGCCAGGGCTAGAACTTGAAGCCAGGATCTAGGAGCTTCTTTCATATCTCCCACATGGGTGCAGCGGCCCAAGGACTTGGTACATCTTCTGTTACTTTTCCAGGTACATTAGCCGGGAGCTGAATCAGAAGTGGAGCAGGCAGAACTTGCACCACCACCATTTTTTTTTTTTAATTTGACAGGTAGAGTAATAGACAGTGAGATTGAAAGACAGAGAGAAAGGTCTTCCTTCCGTTGGTTCACTCCCCAAATGTCTCCAACTGCCGGCACCATGCCAATCTGAAACCAAGAGCCAGGTGCTTCCTTCTGGTCTCCCATGTGGGTGCAGGGCCCAAGGACTTGGGCCATCCTCCACTGCCTTCCCAGGCCAAGCAGAGAACTGGACTGGAAGAGGAGCAACCAGGACAGAATCCGGCGCCCCAACCGGGACTAGAACCCCGTGCCGATATGGGATGCTGGCGCTGCAGGCGGAGGATTAACCTAGTGAGCCAGGGTGCTGGCCCCCATCACCAACTCGGGATGTTGGCACTGCCAGCAGTGGTTTAATTCACTGTTCCACAGCACCAGTCCCAGTTATGGCTTCTTTTCTGCAGGAGTTATACAGACTGTCTCAGATACAAACTCCAAGTACAGAATGAGTGTACTAAATAATTCTGACTTTTCGTGAAATCACCTCATGTCATTTTTTTTTTTACTTCCTTACTGCCTTAACTTGCCCAACAAAGAAATGTGGAAGATTTTCAAGCAACACTATCAGCCTCACTTAATTTAGGAACTAGGACTCTAACCCTGGTAGTACTTTAGTATTCCACAAATTTGTGGCAAAAAGTGGAGGAATTCACAGCCTCTGAGCATTCACGTGATACAGGAGCTTGCAGGGCCTTGCCTTTCTCTGTCAGGCAGTGGATGAGGCCATCGACTGACCCGGATAAACACCCACTACCAACATCCCATCGCAGAAGCTCAATGAAGTTGCCTTACAGTGTATCAGGATGAGAAATTGATCCTATCAGAAAGGATGCAAATCTACATCCACTGCCAGGTCAGTGCCTCTAACTACAGGGCATACAGGACTGACCTTAAGTCAAGGCCACATGGACCATCCATTCATTATGCATTATTCAAGGGTCAGAGTGCTCAGCAATAAACAAAGCAGAATCCATCTCTGTCCTCATGCAGTTACATGCCCATGCACAAGGCAGGTACTCAAATACAACTTATGAAAAAAAAAAAAAAAACAGTAAACAGGCTGAGTTTTCCTTATCCAAACTGCTTAGGACCAGAAGTGCTTCATATTATGAAGTTATCTGGACTTGGAATACTTGCATCTTCTTACCCGCAGAGCACTTTTCCATACATGTCTATTAAAGCTCATGTGATTCCACTGTGAAGGGTTCGCACTTTGACTTTTCTTTTTTCCTTCTGGAATTCATGGTAGCGATGGAGAGAAATGCATTTCTGATAAAACTTGCCCATTATACAAATGCATGCTTCCACGTGTTTATTTCCCTAACACTGGTCACGTAACACATAATCAAGACAAGGAAATAATGGAAATTCACACACAAGGTTTTTTGCTTTTTGTTTTTTGTTTTTTGTTTTTGACAGGCAGAGTTAGACAGTGAGAGAGAGAGACAGAGAGAAAGGTCTTCCTTCCATTGGTTCACCCTGCAAATGGCCACTATGGCAGGCGCACTGTGTCGATCCGAAGCCAGGAGCCAGGTGCTTCTCCTGGTCTCCCATGCAGGTGCAGAGCCGAAGCACTTGGGCCATCCTCCACTGCCTTCCCGGGCCACAACAGAGAGCTGGACTGGAAAGAGGAGCAACTGGGACAGAATCTGGTGCCCCGACCGGGACTAGAACCTGGGATGCCAGTGCTGCAGGCAGAGGATTAGCCAAGTGAGCCGCAGCGTCGGCCACACACACAAGTTTTTCGAGGAAAATGGAGTCAGATTAGTCAGAGTAGAATTGTGACTTTCATCAGGAGAAGGAAAAATGCCTCAGCTCAGCTGCGACACTGAGAGAAGCCCTTTCAGCTTTAAGAAAAGTAAGAACGAATACCTGTGTGTGGCTCTCTCCCTGGAGATGCATTCTGCTAACAGCTCTGCAGAGCTTTCAGCTCATGGCACATTCTCTTCCTCCATGACCCCTAAATGGCAGCCCCACTGCTCAGAGCTCAAGTTGGCCTGCATCACCACAGTGCCCAGAAGCTAACATTTCCAATCCACTCTTCTGGCAACATTTAAAAATTATCCCTTGAGGCCAAAGCCAGCCACATTCTTCTGTCTGCCTTTACTGTGTTATAGTCTTGGATACCAATTAATATTTTATTTAGTAGTCTAATTTAAGAGATTCATGGGTTTTAAACCTCTGCCCAACTGTATTTGGGGACTGGGGAAAATAAGCCCTGTAATTATAAAAGGGCAATTTTGAAGGACAAGTTATTATCCAAGAACACATAATTTGTGTTATAGTTAAGAACCAAACTTTTGCATGCGTGCCATAAGCTCTTTTTATTTGACTGTAGAAGATATATTTTATTTATTCTTTATACTTAATTTTTTTATTTATAACTATTTTTATTTATATAAAGTGAACAAATTTTATGTATTTCATATATACAGATTTAAGAGCATGGTGACACCACACAGGCTACCCTCCCTCCCACCCAAGCTCCCATCCTCCCTCCCTCTTCCTTCCTTATTCTTTCTTTTGATTTTTACACTTATATACTTTCAGTTTATTTTATAATCATGAGATTAATCCTCCACTAAGAAATCCAACAAAAAGTAAAAAAAAAAAAAAAAAACACTATACGAGGCCGGCGCCGCGCTCACTAGGCTAATCCTCCGCCTAGCGGCGCCGGCATCCGGGGTTCTAGTCCCGGTTGGGGCGCCGGATTCTGTCCCGGTTGCCCCTCTTCCAGGACAGCTCTCTGCTGTGGCCAGGGAGTGCAGTGGAGGATGGCCCAGGTGCTTGGGCCCTGCACCCCATGGGAGACCAGGATAAGCACCTGGCTCCTGGCTCCTGCCATCGGATCAGCGCGGTGCGCCAGCCGCAACGCGCTGGCCGCGGCGGCCATTGGAGGGTGAACCAAGGGCAAAGGAAGACCTTTCTCTCTGTCTCTCTCTCTCACTGTCCACTCTGCCTGTCAAAAAAAAAAAAAAAAAAAAAAAAAAAAAAAAAAAACACTATATGAGTGTCTAGCACAGGAATGCTGATATATGTTAAATAGATTAAGGAAGATTGCTTTCTATTTATGTATCCTGTGTGTAGCTCAGATTTGTGAGCACAAATTTGTATATCTTGTGTATTCATTTCAAGATGTCTGATTTGTCAGATCTTTTCCTCGACTTCACTCAATATTTATGGAATAAATATTTACAAATAAAGAAATTTATAAAAAATGTAATTTATGAAATAAATATTGAGTGAAATTTGCAGAGCTTGCGCTTTTTTAATAGAAAACTTTTATTTAATAAATACTAATTTCAAAAGTACAACTTTTGGATTTTAGCGATTCTTGCCCCCATAACTACCCTCCCACCTGCAAACCATCCTATCTTCCACTCCCTCTCCCATCCCATTCTTCATTAAGATTCACTTTTAATTATCTTTATATACAGAAGATCAACTCTATACTAAGTAAAGATTTCAACAGTTTGCACCCACACAGACACACAAAGTATAAAGTTCTGTTTGAAGACTAGTTTTACCATTAATTTTTATAGTACAGCACATTAAGAACAGAGGTGCTACATGGGAAGCAAGTACACAGTGACTCCTGTTGTTGATTTAACAATTGACACTCCTATTTATAATGTCAGTAATCACCCAAGGCTCTTGTCATAAGCTACCAAGGCTATGGAAGCCTCCTGAGTTCACAAACTCCGACCTTATTTAGACAAGGCCATAATCAAAGTGGACATTCTCTCCTCCCTTCAGAGAAAGGTACCTCCTTCTTTGATGACCTGTTCTTTCCGCTGGGATCTCACTCACAGAGATCTTTCATTTAGGACATTTTTTGCCACAGTGTCTTGGCTTTCCATGACTGAGATACTCTCATGGGCTTTTTAGCCCGATCTGAATGCCTTAAGGGCTGATTCTGAGGCCAGTGTGCTGTTTAGGGCATTTTTCATTATATGAGTCTGCTG
Organism: Oryctolagus cuniculus; assembly: GCF_964237555.1. Taxonomy (NCBI): domain Eukaryota; kingdom Metazoa; phylum Chordata; class Mammalia; order Lagomorpha; family Leporidae; genus Oryctolagus; species Oryctolagus cuniculus. The sequence continues at coordinate 38,853,561 of NC_091435.1, forward strand.
TGTATCCCACTTCCCATGTTACATCGTTCTCCCCTTTTAATTCTATCAATCTATCACTGGTCTGATTCATGTGATCTCTTTGACATTTAATTCTGTCTTTATGATCCATTATGAACTTAAACTGATCACTTTGACTAGTAAGATGGCACTGGTACCTGCCAATTTGGAGTCCCATGGCAAGTTTTTAGCTGGAAAAGCTTGCAATTTAACAGAATTCATACTTTTTAGGAAAGACATAATTAAAAATCAAATGCAATCTGTTTAGATGATACTGGAAGTAGCAGTTTTTATGTAAAGAGGCTATGAATGGAAACCACCTGGGCTGCTGGTCAGGACAGTCCTCCTGAAGACTGTAGCATTTATGGTAAGACTTGAAAGGTGAAGAGGTCTTGAGAACAATGGGGACCCAGTGAAAAGTAAGGTAACAACATGTGCAAAAGTCATGAGATATAGAAAATATGAAATATCTGGGGAATCAGAGTCCAAAGCCTTGAGTTTAGGGCAGAATACCCTGTGGGCCAAGCTGAGAGGCCATGACCAAGGCAAAGACCCTGGAAGCTTATTAGCACTGGAAGGAGCTGCAACTTCATCCTGCTTGAAATGAGCAATTACTGAAGGGTCTTTAGTACAAGACTGTCAGAATCAAACTGTGTTTCAGAAGATCACTCTGGCTTTACAGTGGATGAATTGTTGCTACAAAATACCATAATATGAGCATTATTTTTGAAGAAAAGAAAGAGAAATGAAACAGCCTGATCAATGGCAGTAGAAAAAGGAAAATAAAACTGTGGCTTCTTAGATGGTAGAGTCAATAGGCCTTGGAAATTCATTGATTGTCATTAATGGGAAGGGAATTAAAGCTTAAGGTAGATTCATCAATTATGCTTTGGTATTTTTGAGTAACTGAGAGGGCAAAGCAATATAATAAAAAACAAAGTAGTGGAAAAGGAACAAATACAAGGTAAGAGGAAAACATGACTTTAAGTTATATTTATATTTACAAGGAACTTCAAATAGTCAATGGAAAATGTATATTTTGAAAAAAACTTGGCATGGATTTTTAAATCTGCATAAAAATAACAGTTCAATTTTAGTTTTCCATGAACTGCTTGAAGTATTTTCCTGCATGAAGCCTAAAGGCGAAATGTGGACCTGAAACTATGTATCTGGGTAGCAGAAGTATATTAATCATCTTAGACTCTGGAGAGTAGATGCAATTGCCCGGTGATAAGACATGACTGAGAAAAGTAGAATTCCTAAATTGAAATACTAGTAATCAGGAAGTAACTACAGGAAAAAGCTTCAAAGAAGAAGGAAAGGTAGGAAAACCAAAAGAAAATGACACTGTGAAAGTTAAATGAAGTGTGTGTTTCAAGAGGGAACGTTAACTGCTGAGGTCAATAAAATTATGAATTGTCCAAATCCACTGTGTGGAGCTTAATCTTTTTCGGAGGGCATTGGTGACTTCTGTCAGCTCAGATTCAGTGGAGGTATGCAGCAGGGGTCAGAGCACTATAGCTTAGGGTTCAGAAGGAAGCCACAAAGTGCAAAAGAGATATAAGTTTGTGAAAGGGAGATGATAGACAAGGCAATAGTGTATGTGTGTCTATTTATGTGTGTGGGGAGACCTGGAATGTTGGGAAGCTTTTCATACACAATTATGTTTGTGTACACATGTGCATGCACACTTGCCTTGTTTCTTTACATTTGCTCTTGGAGTAATGATATTAAATTATTAGGCTTGGTGCCAGCATTGTGGTGTAGCAGGTAAAGCCACCAACTGTGATATATCCCATATGGGCTCCACTTCCAATCCAGCTCTCTGCTAATGTCCTGGGAAAAGCAACGGAAGCTAGCTAAAGTGTTTAGGCCCCTGCCACCCACATGGGAGACCCAGATGAAGTTCCTTGCCTCTAGGTTTGGCTTGGCATAGCCCTGGCCATTGTGGTTATTTGGGGAGTAAAGTAACAAATGGATGATCTCTCTCTCTCTCTCTCTCTCTCTCTCTCCCCCCCACCCTCCCTCTCTCTCTTTCTCAGTAAATTTGATTTTCAAATAAATAAGTAAATCTTTCAGAAATAAATGAATAAATAAATGTTTATGACTTGACCTCCTCTCTCACAAGTTCTGTTTACTTTTAATTTTGTTTCTGATGGCAACAGTCTCTCAATGATTGTCTCTACTTCTGTGCTATTTAGATTTCCCTTACACCTGCTCTGCCCATGGGTATCTATTCCATGTCCCTAAGCCCCCACTGATGTTGCCACTCTTGTGACACCTTCAAAACTTCTTGATGCTCTTTGATGTTCCTTTTCTGCCTTCCTACAGTTGCCATCATTGTTGTAAAGAAGTCATTCAGTGCCCCAACCACAGGCCTAACTAAAGGTAGGCCCCCAAGTTTGTAACTGGCCTTTCTATTTTGAAAGGATGAAGCCTGGAAATTAGTTGTCCCTGACTCTTCTCCACACACTCATCCTCTTGCAAATGCAAAGCATATTGCTGATATTCTCCCCCAAGTTTAACTTCCCCCTAGAATTGAACTTGGAAATCTTTAAAAAAAAAAAAAAAGAAGGTTGATACTATTTGAAAAAGATCAGCACAAAATGTGCACTGTGTTTCTAAACATCTCATCATAGCAAAAAATAATCATCAAAGGGAAACCAGTCAAGGTTAAAAGCTGCAGTGAAAAGTGATTCATTTGGTAAACAAGAGTCGGTGTAATTATCACAAAAGCAAACTTTGCTAAGGGGATAACTGTCACAGCTCTCACAGTAAAAGGTCTCTTTACCATTTTAATCTGACAGGCTGAGAGTTCCCTGGTGAAAACAATACTCAATAAAATCACAAATGTAACCACAGTATTCTTTTAAACTTTCATTGCAGCTATGGCTACCAAAACAGACTTAATACATACAATGCAAATGCCACTGCTAGATGGGCTGATATTTGGATTATGAAAAATCTTTTATCACTATATTTGAATATATTGGGTAATACTTCCTATCAGCAGTAATGCTTTAAAGATATTTGTTTATTTGCTTATTAGAAACCAAACAGGCCTGACCCTTGAAAGAAATCAAAGTCAAATTTCAGTTTGAGATGCGACCACACAATAAAAAACTTAAAACTAGAGTCCATTCTCAGGAGACTCCAGGAGACTCAGGTTCCACTTTGTAGGAGAGCCCTTACAGTATTTGTGCATCAGTACTGAACAGATCTCACGGATTTTCAAGTAAATCCTTCATTTGAAAAAGAAGGAAATCAAATTCAAGAATGAAAACTAACTTGTTCTAGGTCACACAAAATAATGGTTATTCTGACTTAAACCCTGAACTCAACACTCAAGCCACAGATTTTTCTATTATACTAGGAGGCATTGAAATACTGTCTACTAGAACTTTCTGTAATGAAGGCGATATTCTATATTTTTATTTTTCATTTAAAATATAATTTAAATATTAAAAATAATATTAAATAGTTTTTATTTAAATATTTTTATTATTTATTTAAAACATACTTATTTTTGCACTATTCAATGCAATATCCACAGCCATAATTGTTTACTAAGCATTTGAAATGTGGTTTGTGTGATTGCATTAAAATGATTTTACTTTTCAGATGTCAATTTAAATGCTAATTGGAAGTCTTCCATAATTAAAAACAGAAAGAAAATCCATAGGAAAATTAGAAGTATGTGATAACGATTGTATTGTCTTAACTTGGTTTTACTACAAACATTTTTATTGTTGTTTCAAAACTTCTACCTTGTTTTGCTCCTAAAGATCCCTCAAATACAAATAAAATCAACTGTGACTGCAGCATACTAATCTTCTCTAGTTTGTCTGTTTCTGGAAAAGCAGAGCCAAATCACCAAAAATATTTATTACATAAGCATCCTTTTTCCAGTGAATGTACTTTTTTCCACTCTCTTTTTCTTTTTTCTTAATAAGCAAAAATACTCTTACAGGTTTAAGAAAATGGATGGCTTGTAACAACTACCATCATTCAAAAACTCTTGTTGTATATATCTCAAGGGAGTTACTTTACGAATCCTTGCAATGCATGTCAAATTCCATCCACTTCTTAAGAGGCCAAAAGGTCTTTTCACAGGGGCTCAAGATTGTTTCATCTCCTTAAGCTGTCCTCTTTGAAGCAAGCAGTTTTGATGCTCTGAAAACCAGCATTTATAGCTATTGCTCCCAGTCCCCAAGGATCATAATTTCTTTGAACTGAAGAATCAATGATGCTACCAAGGTGGTTCATTTAAAGACAATTTTGTGTTTGTATGTAACCTTAGTGCTGTGTCAGGAATCCATCTTTTAACTCAAGTGACCATTTTGCTTTATATATTTAACTACTAGTTCTATTCTTCTTTATTAATAGACAGTTAACAAATTTGTCCTTGACAATCAACCGTGTGCTAAGTGCTATCAGTAATGGGCTTTAGAGAGCTTCATTATCACCAACACAACATATCCCCAAACAATGAGGGTAAGAGAATTGCATTGCCATTTTAAATATTTATATATGGTTATAATGTGGAGGTTCTTAGCCATCATTCAGGTAATAAAGCAGAATGGAAAAATCTAGACCTGTAAGTATTGTCTTCTTTGTTTAAAGGCAACACTGTTACTAGCTACAGTGAGTTTCATAATGTTGTAGTTGGTTGTGATCTGAAATCACTATGGCAATTACAGAGATTTTTAAGAGCCTGTAGCCAACAGTCCCATAATTTTCACTTAATAGGCTTAAGAACGGGCCTGTCATCTATCCTTCTTAGCCTCAGCTGAATGATATAAGCCCAAGATACTAGTCTTTAGATCTAGAGTACAGCCATAAAAAAAAAAATGCACATACATACACATGCGCGCACACACACACATACTGAGGTTTGGGGGATTCTAAGCTTATGCTTAGCAGAGTTTCTAAAAAGGACTAACCCTACTGAGCTTTCCAAATCCCCAAGGCCCAATTATATTGCTTTGCTTCAGCTTCACTTTTCAGATGTTTTCACCACTGCTGGTGAACACAGATAACACTGGGGTCACCAATGAGGGGAATTTTTGAAAAGCAGATCATTAAATATTAAATTAATTGTAGTTTCGGAGAGATCACAATCATTGTTTCCTGAGGAAGTTATTATTGTTCACACGATCATACAACATCAGGGTTGAAAGGTCCTCGCATGTAAAAGAGCCTAAATCGTTTGCTACAGTTTAATCGTCATTCTATACTGAAGTTCTTCAACTATTTTTAGACAGCTATCATATCTGCCCCTAGAGTTTTCTCTCCTTCAAGCTAAATGTTGCCAGTTTCTTTCTACTGCTCTTAATATATGATTCTACCCTCCCCCCATCCAAACTCAGTCACATTTCAAAGCTAATAGAGTCTTCAAAGGCATGAGCTTTTAAAGGAAGGCACATCACACTCGATTCATGTTGAGTGCACAGTCAAATTGAAATTCTGGAGTCTTTTTTGCATTTGCTTCAGCCATAGCTTCTCCTACCTCATTTTATTCAATTAGATTTTTTTAACCTAAGAGAAGATTTTCAGTTACTGTTGAGAAATACAGTCTGTTACTCAGTTTGTGTTATCTTCTTATATCTTAATTTGTATAAATAATCTCAGAATATTTAAAGTATTTGTTTCTAAAGCAGCAGAAACATTCACAATAAGTGAGACAAAATTATAAGGGAAAGGAGAGGAAAAAAGCCAATTATTTAACTGGCTCATCTGTGTAGGTTAGTAGATGCTTATGAAATCCAATAAATACAATTATGTGGTCAAATCTCCGTTACATAAAGATATTTTAATGTAAATTTGTCAGTGACTGTAAAAAATAAATAGCACTTTTCATAAATGTAAAGTATTCTTAGCATAACTATTTATTATTAGGAAAATGTAAAAGTAATTAGATTTAGTAAAAGTATATTGGTTAAAAGAAATATGGAAACTTCATTTAGATCATTATTACATGAGACAAGTGGCTTTGATACCGATAGCTTGCTTATATCTCTTAACAATTACTGATAATCTCTTGTAATTGCTCAGGGAAATATTCATAAGCTATACCAATTTTTTTAAAACAGATATATATGTATATATATACACCCCTAAAAATTGTGTCTAATTAAAATGATTGCATATTTAAACTCACAAATGTGGTCATTAAGGAATGTAATGAAAAGAAATCTTGCTATTTTAACTGTTGCACATTTTTAGTAAAAATAATGTGGAAAATGAAACACTGAAAAGAGACCAATTGTTGAAGTCATGTTGTAAATATATCAAAATCAGAAAAGTTCACACTCAAGTTTATAAAATATTAATTTAACTATCAACATCTTAGAGTAGTGCTTAAGTTTGAAACCAAGGTTAGTTGTTTCCTTGGGTGAATATTTCACTGTTAATTGTTACTGGAAGCTTCAGTCATCATTTGTTGATTGACTTCTCCCTAACTCAAAACTGTGCTAGATGCAAATATGTCACAAAAATTTCGGTGGATGAATGTCTTTAGTTCCCCTACAGAAATGTGATCCATGAGGAATAGATTCAAATTTTGTAAATTAGCATGTTTGGGAGGGGGGTGTGGGGTTTTGTCAAACAGTAGCACTTCCTTTGCAAAGCCAACGATATTTTCTTTTCCTACTCGTTTAAAATCTGCTCTATTCAAGTTCATATAATTTATGCAATGCTATTTGCAATATCCAGCTGCCTCTAGTTCCATATATTTAAGCTGCATTTTCACTTTTAGAAGCACCACATTGCACATAAAGGCCTTATTCTTCAAAATATTATAAGTCACTAAACAGTCCTCCTATTTGGGTTGCATTTGGAGGCAAGTAATAGTTTTAATGCTTAAACTATTTTCATATACAATTTTGCATTGCTTACATTTAAAGATAGGCAGGTTAGGTAAAACAATTCCTTCTTTTTTTATTTATTTATTTATTTATTTATTTATTTTTTTGACAGGCAGAGTGGACAGTGAGAGAGAGAGACAGAGAGAAAGGTCTTCCTTTGCCGTTGGTTCACCCTCCAATGGCCGCCGCGGCCGGCGCGCGCTGATCCGATGGCAGGAGCCAGGAGCCAGGTGCTTTTCCTGGTCTCCCATGAGGTGCAGGGCCCAAGCATCTGGGCCATCCTCCACTGCACTCCCTGGCCACAGCAGAGGGCTGGCCTGGAAGAGGGGCAACCGGGACAGAATCCGGCGCCCCGACCGGGACTAGAACCCGGTGTGCCGGCGCCGCTAGGCGGAGGATTAGCCTAGTGAGCCGCGGCGCCGGCCCAACAATTCCTTCTAATCATTTTAAGTGATGTGACTAAGCATTTCATCTAACTGGAATATCACTTGGAAACAAAAGAAAGTTTGACCAAGCATGTAGTCAGTATTACCTACATAAACAATATAAATAATACAGTCCAATAGAACCATAGATTGGACTGGTTTTGCGGCACAGTGGGTAAAGCAGCCACTGGAACACTGGTGTACTATAGAGTTTGGGACCCTGACTATAGCAGACAATTGGGGAGCGGACCAGTGGATGAAAGTTCTTATTCTTTCTCTCTCTCTTTCTCTCCTCTCTGTAGCTCTGCCTTTTAAATAAATAAATAATTTTCAAAAGGTAAAGGTAGCCACAGAACTAATCTCTCTTTCATCATGTTAATCAATTGATACTATGTTGCTAGCAAATTCCATAACATAAACCACAGTGTATGTTTTCTGGTCTCTCTCCTACCCATTTAGTCATTTTAATTATTGTAAGTTTTAAGCCTAGACTCATTAAGACCACTTCTGGGTATGCTACTGTCTTCATTTGTTTCCTGTTGCTTTAGTAAATTATAAACATTGGAAGTGTGTTTAAGTCATGGCTGTGGAGGCTGAAGTTCAAAAGCATGGTGCCAGCACATAGCAAGGGCCTCTGTGGACAGTAAGCATGGACAAAGAGAACCCAATTCCTCATTTTATCAGGATCCCAATTTTTAGATAACTTGTCTACTCCTACAATAACAGCCTTTATCCATTCACAAATATAGTGTCCTCAGGACCTAATCACATCTTAAGACTATCACAATGACAAATTTCAAAGAGTTTTGGAGGCAACATTCCAACTGTAGCACCTACAAATGTTCATCATTTATCAATAATTTACAAGTGTGAATATAAAAACTCTTTTTAAAAAATCAATATTGGTTAGATGTTGCTGTGTATTTGTTCTGAAAGGAGGAGCATGGTGGGTGCAAGAGGCGCGGAGTCACCACACAGACCCCGGGAGTAGAGTGAAAGCAGGCTAGAGGCCAGCAGCCCGCAGATTCATTTATTTCAATTGGTACAGCAGCTTAAATAGCCGAGGCAGCCAATCCGGTCAAGTGGCGGTTTATGCCCTAACCAATCACTGCCTGTTGCCAGGCAGGCTCCTTTGCCATGTAGGCTCCAAAACCATTCCTGAGTAACTGACGCTCGCTTGCCAGCGGCTATCTTGGCATGGCCTTCTCATTCCACCACAGTTAGACATTTATAAAAAAATATACCTAAACAAAAAGGACAATGTTTTATAAACTGCAAACAGATTTTAAACTATAGGTATTGTACCAGTTCTATTCATTTCTGTAAATATGATTGATTTATCATATTGAAATACAGCCTGGACACCACACAAAAGTCCAAACTACATGATATCTTTCACAACACACACAGAATGTAGGATCTGCCATTAGGTATCACAATACTACATATCCAGATCCGTGCTGTGGCGGAGCAGGTTAAAGCCCCAGCCTGTAGCACTGGTATCCCATATAGGCGCCGGTTCAACCCCCGGCGGCTCCACTTCTGATCCAGATCTCTGCTATCACCTGGAAAAGCAGTTGAAGATGGCCCAAGTCCCTGCACCTACATGGGAGACCCAGAAGAAGCTCTTGGCTCCTGGATTTGGATCAGCCAACATCTAGCCCTTGTGGCCATTTGGGGAGTGAAACAGCAGATAGAAGACATTCTCTCTCTCTCTCTCTCTCTCTCTCTCTCTCTCTCTATCTCTCTCCGCCTCTGTAACACCACCTTTTAAATAAATAAATAAATCTTTAAAAAATACTACATACCTAGTTCTTATTACCAAAATTTGCGCTCACTTGATTAACAGGCAATAAATAAGTGTATCTCTGAGATTAAATAGTAAATTTGATTAGAAAGCTCTTAGTTCAGGTTAAGAAAAAGTATTTTAATTTGCAATGTATATGTGCATGTATGCACATGCCTGTGTTTTTAATTTGTGCAGTGATTATTTTTAGTTCCTAGAACTAATAATTTTTATCTTCTGTATTTTATGTCCCTACATGAGCCATGCATTATAATAAAAATGAATAAAGTTATTACTAAACCCAATAACATAATAATAACCTTACAAAGTATTAGCAGTGAAGACACTGAATTTAAATAACAAAGTTCCATCTTTCCCTTTCCTACTTTCCCATAGTAGGGGATACATTTGTGTGAAGTATTAAATTGCTTCATTATAACCATCCCTTCTATCTGTTTCTATGCCTAGAAATGTGGAGCAGAAGAGTGGACTCATGTGATGTGTTATGATAAAATAATGTAATTTTTACTACAAAATAATTACCTGTCATGCAATACAGCATTATGGTATGAAGCTGTCTTCAAATAAGTTGTCCAGGTAGCATCAGTGATTCTTCAGGTCTTTAGGGACCAAGGGCAATACATGTAAGTATTAGTATTTAAAGTTTCAGAAGTGATTGCTTCAGAAACGCCAGCTTCTGCAGATGAAATAATTCTGAGTCCCTGTCTAAAGACCCCTGGCCTCTTGGGAAGTAGGAGGATATTTGACATGCATAGCTGGGTTTTGTAAAGTGGTTCTCTCAAGCGATGTAGAAATGAACCTTTTGCTAGATTTCTCCTGAGAAGGTGTGGATGTGGCAGCTGGGATTTCAGATCAGAGCCCTGT